>NW_017165837.1:43997-46271 GCF_001652005.2 Ceratina calcarata | reverse complement strand
TTGTTTAAGTATATAGCCTATACATCCTTAAAGAAAATTTTTCGAAAGAAAATGGATTTTTCACGAGTACTTTTAAGTGTGTTGTCTCTACGGGTAATAGGATTCGGTTCAGGATGGCGTGAAATAGAGTGTCCCACCAATAACACGAAGACCGAAGCTAGGAAATCTATTTCTTAATATCTAGGCGATCATTCCATTTTGTCGAAGCACGGAAGAACGAACTGGCGAGTGTATATTCTTTTTATAGGAACCACTTAACTTCGATCCAATATTTGATCCAATTCAATGCAATCTTTGAATCTGATCCAATCACGTTGTTATATTGACTGTCGTGATGGTTATTAAATATTATTTGGTACATAAAAGTCTGTGTACGTCAACGATTGATAAAAGTTTGAAATTCGACATTAATTATAACCCGCACATAATTAATGATATTAAAATTAACAATATAATGAGTTTAACGAGTTAATATGAAACTAGATTGTTAAGTCGTAAATGTATGGTTGCAAACGAGAGTAAATCGAGATCAAACAATACTTATGCCGTTCTCGATATGTAGGTCAGCATAGAAGGTTTATCACGAAAAGGTTTACGTCAGTCGAATGTCAAATCCATTGTGAATAGCAGTCTTTCAAATGCATACGGATGAATATACTTTTTGCGTTTAAACAATAAAAGGAAAATTTTAAACGTCAAAACGTGGTTGTTTTTTTATACGCTTAAAACGTAGGAAAAATTGGTATAGGTTTCGAGACGCGTACATGTCTGGTTACTAAAATCAGTTGTCAAATGGAATAATTAAACACCTGCTGTTTAGGGCCTGTTGGATCTGTTGTGGATGCGATGCCAAATGGCATATACAATTTACCTTCAGTTGCAATTATCCTGAAATCTCTGAATGCTGCACTCCCTGCATTGTATAGATCTTCAGTGCTATTAGAATGGAATTATAGGTATTGATCTATGCTTCGTGTTAGATGCATGTTAATGCGACGATTGCGTGAGCAATTTCAATGGCATTGGTAAAAAATAACTTTATAAACCGAAGCACAGGAACTTGCAATACCAGATGATCTAATTTCGTTTTTCATGGATATTTTTATTTCACTCGACGCATTTATTATGCCCCGTAAGTGGACTCGTAAAATTGCAATTGTTAAATGAGATCTACCATTCGCACTCACTACATTATGCATTTCTAGTTACTTTAAAAAAATCACTGGAATCTGAATTCCTTTTGCTTCGTCCAAGAGGCCAATCTTTCCGAGAGCTTTTACTCCTTTACTTGGCAATGTATATAATCGTGGGATACAGTTCAAGGAATATATATAGATAATTTTCCACTTGGAAACTTTTATGTTCTCGTTAAAAGGGCTAGGATATTGTTAGAAGCTTTTCGAAAAATGAAATCTAAGAAATTATTCATAAAAAAAAACGAATATTGTTACATAAAAAAAACGAGTTTATTTAAGGCTACATAAATTACGAGGAATATACACGGCTTTATTTTTGACTTCATTAGAATTTCGTTAGTTTCATAGACTGTTTGTCTTTTCTATTCAACGCTACTGTTTCAACTTCAACTTCATTAGCGAGCATGGTAACGCATCCTGTTAACATATGAAAGTTTCAAGAACGACAGCCTGCTTCTCGCAACTAGACGGTTCGTGTGGACGGTATCTTGACCTGAAATTTCTGCAAACTGCCTGATGTCTTCTAAACGTAATCGTGTGAGAAACTGCATAGGTGTACGTATCGCCACTTACGAACTCGGCGCATTCTTCGTCCCAGAAACTAAGGAGTCGATCAATTCTGCCCAGCCGAATGTTTCTTGAATCACTTTCATCCCTCGCGTTCCTTCTCACGTTTTATTTTTATTTTAATTCCGTGATAATTGGACCGTTAAAATTTTACCGTTTCACTTATTCGAAATTCAAGACCTCCTACAAAGGCTCCTTGCCATAACTTACCCATCGTCATACGAGATTAAAATTATTATTTCATTGCGTTTTCCTCACAATAACGTTCTCATTATTATCTTGTCAGTATTTTAATAGCTCATCTCAAAGCTGGACTGCCGAGCGTACAATTTACTCATCATAAAATCTCATAATTAGACTGCGGGTTTTTATGCAAAATGTGTTTTAATTGAACATTTTTCATACATTCAACTTTTGATATTCTGAGTAGTTTAGATACAGTATTTATCATTTCTTCAGATTAAATTGTTTTATGAATAAAAAAAATCCGTAGTTCTAAAACCGAAGTATT
>NW_017165837.1:33256-43298 GCF_001652005.2 Ceratina calcarata | reverse complement strand
CTACTTTAGTTCCTCCTTGCCTAACAACCATCACTTAGGTATAGAGTTTTATATAATAAATGTTTCATACCGCATATACATAAGAAAAAAACAAAATTAGGGCTGAGAATAAACAATGGAAACAGCATTGTCTTATGAGTTACAGAGATTGCTTAAAGCAAGAATGGTGATTTAGAAAAGAGAGTTATTGCTAACTGTCCCCAGAGACTGCGTCCTATTTAGAAGCTGATTGTTGCGTCAGGAAAAAAACCAATCAATGTGCGAAACAGTAGCTGTTCGAGTCCCTCGAGTCTTTTGTTCAACAATAATTCTTGTTACTTATTGTCCCGTCGTTTTGTGGAAACATGTTCCCAGGCATTCGTACTCGATATTGATTTGATATAACGAGTCATAACATTCCAAGGATATAATTTCGAGTAGCTCGGATTAATGTTCGCTGCTTCAATGTCTTTGCATAATAGCAGTTGCGACGCATGCTAATCAAAGAGGTTGCCCTTATTTCTCGGCGATGTGTGTGTCAGAAACGAAATTTGAATAATGAAGCAGTCGCGCGACGTGAAGATAAAATTGCGGCTACTTTATCCGATACATTTTAAAAGCGCAAACAGGAGAACGAAATATAATTCCATTAAAATATTTAGGGACATTTAAATATAGAAGTAAAAACATCATTTTCATGGTTAGATATATTGAAGAATATTTGTCAGTTCATTTTTCCTATTATTCTCTGTTCAGTTTCGGAATGTATTGCCACAATCGATTAAGCTGTAAGCATCAACAGCGGAATTGGAATTTTAATCAGTTCTCCAATTCTTCGGAAATAGCACCATAGGCATTTTGATTAAAAATCGCATTGTGGTTTATGTTCATATTTGAATTTCGATTTCTCTCCGCTTTTGCGTTTAAACATTTCACTTCACATTGTCAGTAGAACATAGATGAATTAAATTGATTGAGACAAGGATTAAAAAACTGTTCAGATTAATAACGTGCACGATATTTCATGCGAACGCTGCACGGAATACGTGTATTAATATTATTTTTGCTTCCCGGCTTTCTTGAAATTTCAAGAATAACAGGAGAGTCATTTCTTACACGCGCGTAGAGAACTTTTGGTACAGTCAGGACGTAAAGTGTTCCCGCAGCACACGAGGCATTAAATTATATTTTCCGCGCCGTCAGTTTGCAACGTATCCTTCTCACGTTTACGCGGCGAGTCTGTACCTTTGAGCAAACAACTCAGTGATCTACGAAACTGTGGAAATTTCATCTCCCGTGTATTCTTCCTAGTCTATGCTTCTTTTTAAATGTGTACACATTTACTCGAGATTAATGAAGTATACAATTTTTCTTCTTTACGCTTCCATTTGAATCTAGAAGAAGATCAGACGATATCTGCAATGAGGGTCTGCGAAATCGATTTCTAAAACGAATTTCGATTTCGATTCCCCCGGACAATGGACTGTGGAAAATCGAATTCCAAATTTATATCTGGAGGTGTAGCTACTCATGGGAATACAGGTTCTTCGCTATAGACCATTTGCTATTACCAAGGTTCGACGATCATTCTCAATTGTTAATTTACAGCTTCATCGTAATAAGAGATTAACGTTAATCCCTGTGACGGTCAAGATTTATCTTGATTCGATTCTCACCTCTTTACTGACGATTAGTCCCTTCTCTAAATCTCCGTCGTTGTTAAGGATCGAATCTAATTAACCCACCTCTATTGGCCAATTTTCGTGGGAACGTAATCTCGAAAGCCCCAGAAAATTGAATTCGGGATCGCGGTCTCTATTGAATAAATGAAACTTTTATATGATCGATACAGTGCATCTTGTTCAAGAAATTCCCTCACGCACTAATTTTTACACTTATGGAAATTGCAGACGACACTTTTATACACATAGTTTTATATACGTACATTATTAATCGTCTACATTTATGATGAGCATTCAATTCAACACCTAAATCTTTTATAAATAAACTCTTCGCAGCAGGGCATGATATTGTTTATCATAGGAGAAAATTTCAAAGATCATCCAACAGTGAATGCGGCCAATTTACCCGCAAAGAGTTTATCGTTTGTTTCCATTCAAAGAGTATTGAATAGGTTGACGCGAGGCGTCGAAAGGAGAAAAGTTTCCCGCAGGAGCATCAAAGGGATGAAAAATTACGGGTGAGGAACTCTACTCGCCAGTATATCTCCCGAGGGTTCTTATTATCCGGCGTGCCAATAATTTCTCCCGACTCCATTCTCACTCTCTCTCTCTTTTTTTTTTGTTTGAATTAACGCGATCGTATAAAAGGCACGAAACGCGGTCTGCGAGTCCCGTGCAGACGACAGCGTTTTCTTCTCGATTTTCAGCGCGTGAAAGCTATTTAGCGGCACTCTTTAGACGAGTGGAGCGTCTCGACTTTCGATCGTTGTTGCCTCGCTGAAATTCGATTTATCCACGGAACTGTTGTACTCATCTAACTGAATCGCGTCTAACCATTCACCGTGCGCTTGAGGCTGTAGCGAACGGTTCGCTTGGCTGCACTTTAATGAGCTTCCATGTACTTTCCGGGAGAAAGATGATTTCCTTTCGCTTTGAGACAAAAAAAGGCGACCAATTATTCAGTTGATCTTTCAACCGTTGATACGAGCCGTTGAAGGTCCAACTATTCCCTCACGAAACCGTCCCCCTTTTTTACTTCGCTGCGCATCGTCGCAACAACCAATTTCCATTTGTTACCCGAAGATCGTGATTGCTTCGGAGACTGGCCTGGCTTCTGGCAGTTAAAGCTTCCGTTTTGCTCGCTGTCTATTCTGTACTCCGCCGTTTCTTATAAGCTAGAATTTAACCGCTGAATCACGGATTCATTGCTACCTTTTTCTCTTATTGCGCGAGAGGAACTTTTTACGTATTTATAACCGTCCTAAATCGGTGTGCTGGGACATCCTGCGGTATCTATGAGCATACATCTTTTCCGTCACGTGTAAACGTGGTACCGTTCTAATTATATTTGCCGATTCCCTTGCCAAGTTAATGACAAATGGCTTGCTGATGCTGCCGCAGAAATACCATCTAATTTTTATAAGGCTAGTCGAGCTATTAATTTATTGACTCGTTTGCGAATACTTTCGTGAACGTATGTGAAGTGTGGACCACGGTTTGTGCGCTACGCTGTATACGAAAAGCTGCACCGATCCAATAAAAGATTCTTACGTCCTTCCCAAGACGTGTATTATTTATCGGCTGTGTCACAGACACAACCGAGTATCATTCACGCTATTCCCTTCAAGTCGTTCAAGCATATTTCTCTGATACAGTCTCGGGACTATCAGGCTATTGAGAGCCATCGTTCGATCCGATGCTGTTCACGATATGCATTTTATCACTGCGATCATGATTGGAACGATATTTAATAACGGATTATACATAGTAGACGTTTAGATAAATTTATATTCGTAAATCAGCGTCCTCTTTGGAAATACCTAGAACGTTTTTTGAATAAATATTTTATCTTTTTCTCCTGGTATGACTGCGTGGGAGATTCCCACTTGTGCTTGTTTCTACTTGACTGTAGGCTATATTTCTCAGAGTCGCTGTCTAATCTGGCCATAAAGAAGGATAAACTACAAGCCTGAATCTTTCTGGGCAACAGAATTCATATATCTATTATTCAACTACGTGCTGGGACAGGATAGAAAAAAATGTGTGCATGTTATTCTAGAAGGGGGCGTTATGATTTATTGGGTGCACGATAGTTTTATGAAGTGGTTGCACAGTATATTAAGAAGTATTCCATCTAAAAAACCAGCACGAACAACGGGTGCGCGAGGTGTACAAGTGCGTTTTTCCAAACTATTTTTACGTTATGAATTATTCCTGACTCGCGTTTACATTTCTCTACAGGTTTTTAATCCGTTCTTTGAAACAAACATGTGCAAATAACGTTGCTGGCTAACGATATTTCCAAGCCAATATTTGCACGCGAAGCACACGTTATGCTGGAAACAAATACTACCAAGTGGTGTATTCTCGATTACTTTCGTAAAAAATCGTTTTAAAACATTTGAAACTTTTTTACTGACAATTATTTACAGCCCTTCGTTAAAGCCTCCTGATTGAAATTGATAGGTATATCAATTGTGTAATTCGAGAGGAGGCAATTAATATTAATCGCTTTATTGGACATCCTTTTCATCTCAAGTAGCGAATTACATGCCTCTATGTACGTGCGCAACACTCGTCCGCACGTCCGTTTGCCGACCACAAGTGAAACTGGAACACTATGTTTGAATCGTGATTTTCGTCTCTTGTTTCACGTGCGACGTGAGCGTTATTTATTTTCCTCGGGGCGAATTGTCAAGGCGGCATTTGCGCGGCCGAGGTCACTGCTAACTGTACGCGTACGTTATATTCATTCTACTTATGGACATAGTGATCTTTCACATAGTGCACTCCGTTTCGCAGCTTTTATTCCTTAAGTCCCGTCTTTTACGGTCCGCGGCAATAACTGTTTAAGCGAAACCGAGCTGGCATTAAATTGAATTTAATCGGCTTTGAAACGCCGAGCTGTTTCGACTCGAAACGTGGCCAACTTCTTAAGTCGTAAGCTTTGATAACAGGTTCAGCTTATAGTAATTTGGAATTCGTAATATCTCAAGAAATGTTTCGGATATGCAAGCTAATTAGCTTGTTAAGTTATACAGAATAATTACGTTGAGATGATATATTTATATTATTAATAGATTTTATGGATTTGAACGAAAATTAAATCTGAATATAATATATAGAATGATGATAATGATAAGAGAAATGTTTATCTGAAAAATATTTTTCAAACTGAAACCGTACGAAGTTACCAGGTCTGATAGAACAGAGATTTAATCAGAGCATAAAAAACGTTATTGTACACCATCCAATTAACTGAATGATCTTAACGTGAACTTAACGAAATTGCAGTTTAATAGTAATGTGCTTCTTTCACGTTATTTACTTCGCTCACCGCTCAATAACTGATTGGTAAACATGTTCGTTTTCAAAATATGTGCAGAGAGTAATTGGTTCATACGGAAGTTGCTGCACTTGCCGCGGAAATAAAGCGTTGAATTATTTGCCCGAAATTTTATTTACGATCCTACATACGGCGAGTCAGTTTTTCTTAGCAATTTGTACCGTGTTATTAAATCTTTGATGATTTATACTTTTTCCGATATCGGTAACGGGGGAACATTCATCTTCTCCCCATTTCATTTCAATTATGCAACCGAAAACATTTAACAGACTGCAGGTGCAAGCTGTATTTCTTACAGATTTAAAAAAATCATATTTTTCTATCATTACGCATTATCCTGATAACATTTAGCATTTGCTAAAATCTTTCTATTTGGTTTTAATCATGCACCGCAAACGTTTAACTTCCGCAGATGCAAGCTGTATTTTTTACAAATTTTATAAATGCATCATATTTTTCTAACAGTCTCTATTATCCATTTATTATTGCGTAAGTTCTTGGCACGATGCCCGTGCATCAAAGAGATTGAATACGTCGAGGTTTTCTTTTGCGAAAGGAATTGTTTCCTCGTGTATATCGCTGAAAGCATGTCAGCTTAAAATGTAGAATGCTGACGTAGCGTTTTGTTTGATATCGGCAAATAGGAGAAAATCAGTAACAGTAGTGAACATTTCAACTGTTCATTTATCTTCACGAGAGAATTAGCGAGTGAATTAGACGTCAGTAAAACTGAGCCGTTCAGTGGCTTGCGACTAGGATCAAGTAGTACGAACGTTAGTTATGCGCGGCGCTTACCTGTCGATGGAAATTGCCATTAAAGTGAAGACACTGGCGCAAATAGTGAGGACCGCGATGAACTGACAGATCTTGCAGTATAGAGTGCCGAAGGGCCAGTGGCTGTTCAACATGTAAATATAGTTGAACGTCACGTTCAACGTGGACACCATAGCGTCCGCGATGCTCAAATTCACTAGGAAATAATTGGTAACCGTACGCATCCTTTTGTGCGCCATCACGATCCAAATCACTATGAAATTACCACCAGTGGCGACTATGATCATACACGCGAACAATAATGTCCAGATCATTTGCCGCCACCACGGGAGTATGAACTGATTACGTAATTGCAAATCCGTGGTGTTAGTGTTATTGTAGTACGTGTAGTTCTCCATCCACACGGTGGAATTCCACGGGCTAGGCGTGGAATTCACAAAAAGCTCGAGGGCCTGCATCTTCGAGCTATCCCCTTGTACACTTTGATCTTATTTACTGAGAACGTTGCAACGTCACAACACAGATATTCTTCTGAAGCACTGTCATATTTAATTTCTATAATTTAATTTAATGCGAACGTTTATGTTAACATCGTACACTTTTTTATATGCTAGAATTTGACAGTATCTTATTATCACTTCGATAACGTCGTCGATTTCCCCTGCGAATTCTCGAGACACTATAACGAACAGCGGGTGGAACGCATCGCGCACTGTGAACGGACCGATCCGGTTTCGAGCGAACGTCAATTCGAAGGCGGTACATGTGTGCCTGTCTAGGTAAACGTTTGATCAGTTTCGTATCGATACGGATATAATGAAGTCGGTGACGCTTGCCCGCACTCCCCGGTGCAAATTCCCTTTGCGTTTCAGGGGATGTTGGCCATCATCTGGCATGGCTGATTCGCCGACGATGCTCACTTCCACTTCCGTTTCATGCACGGACGCCTCTTAACAGGCTTTCATTCGACCATGACAGTCGTTGACCTACTAAATCAATTCGTATTATTCTCCTGGATTATCTTTCGGGGAATCAAATTTTTCTATCAATATCATCGTAATAGATTGGTTGCCCGTTCTTCATTTGTAAAACGATAATCGTTATCGATGGTAATTCATCATCGAGCAGCGCGTGATCGACGTGCCTTTTTACGCCCTCACGAATTTTTCACCTGCGAGCGCTGTTTGCTTTTCAATTTCATTCAATGTATTCCATTTCGTAGTTCGATCGATACAATTTCAACAGATACTTGTTCTGTAATTAATCTCAGTAAATCCTTTCTTTTCTCGCGCGAAATCTGGCAATCTAGGCGTGCTTTCCCATCACGTCCTCTTTTAATGAAAGCTGCATCTTTATCTATTGTGTCCCAGCTTTTCACGACTCTCCGTTCCACGGGTAATTACCCCTTGCCGGAAACTTTCAGCTTCAGGTATTGTTAAAGAAATCCTCTCCGTAGACCGTCGCCGAGCTACACGGACCCAACTTTTTCCCTCGATCAACGGGGCGCTCGAACTTCAGTCTATTTCAGCCTGTCCTTTCATTTGCCTCGAATGAATTCGAAAATACTTGAACTCGAGCACACGCGTCCAGGCGAGAGTCCGTTGTCATGTCGAGCCTTCGCTTCCTGTTTCTTTCCAACTTTTTTCCTCGCTTCCTCTCGACCCGCCGTCTTCAGGGTCACCACTTCGCGTCGATTTTCATTTTCTTATCTATATAGGGTATCTATACGGGAACGTTGAAAACGATAATGTCGTCAGAGTTTGACCCACGCTTTTCTTCTTCGAGGTGTGCTCGTTAGCCTGGTCAAACACTTCAACCAGTTCTCTTAATTTTCCATCAATCCCGAGAGTCTCCTTTAATGCATCCGAGATAAGAATTCACGGGTCGCGTTCTGTCCTCGAAATGATCTCGACTCGAGGTCGAGCATGCGGAGGTTCTTCGCATTTCGCGTGAACGTCTCTCATGAAAGAATTTTCCCCTTTGTATTCGAGTCGCGATCGAACCGAGATTTTCGTCGCGCCAGCGGAGAAGCATCTCTGTGACGATTCGATTTGAACGATCGGTTTTCGTGGGAGCACACTCGCATCGGTTTTACGGGTTACGGAGAATAGCTGGTGCAGTTGTGTTAACGGTGTACTGGGAATCGTTAAACCGCGGAAGATATCGCTCGAGGAAAACCACTTCCACGAACGATGGCGTGTCTAGAGACTGGCGGAAAATTATTTTCGAATATTCGCCATTCGGAAACGAGGACAAGAATGCTCCTGTTCGTAGTCACCGCCGCGCCGCGCGCCGTGCAGTTTCCCCCGATGCTTCCGACAATCCTCATCGGAATCGACGTCCCAGAATCGCACTATCTTATTCCGTCCGTACGGGCGAACTGCTCTCCTGAACTTTTTGTCGCGTTCGCAATTCCTTTCGAAACCCGTCCTGGCCACCACTGCAACATAAATCATAAAACGGATTTTTTTTAATTCCATCCTAGTAGTTTTAAAGGGTGAGTCATCGATTCTATTATCAAGCCTGACAGAAATACAGTTTCATTTGGCAAAATTTAATAATCGATGAAATTATTGAACAAAGATTCAGGTTTTATTGATTTTATATCATCTAAACGCATATTTATGTTCCCCTGCTAATGAAGAATAATTGCTGGAACATCCAGACGTACTTCATTGAAGGTCTCTTGTATGCATCAATTGAACAGCGAACAGTATTTGTCCAGAATGTTCAACGTATGTAGATAGACTGGCCTCGTTCCTTATGTTACATGGCACAGATACTTCGTATGACGAGATCAATCATCCGAACATTTACAATCGAAGAAATTGTTGTAGAAGTTTCATCAAGATCTGATAGTTTATTATTCATTTTTCTGAATTTCTGAAATATTCTGAAATATTTCAGAGACAAGTAAAATGTTTCGAAATAGTACAATCCGCCATCAGGATAATTCAGTACGGAGAGTTGAAACGGGGATTGCGAAATAGATACAAATTCCTTAGAAACGCCTGAATAAAAATCAACGTCTTAACTGACCTTATTCTTACTAACAATCCATAGAATTCTGCAATTCCGAGGAACGCGAATATCAGTATTATATTTTTCCAAATAATCTTGAATATAAACTAACGATACAAAATTATTCGATTGTAATTTGAAGAAAATCACGTTCAATAACTATAAATGAATATTGTGTTATAAGAAAATTCGATGACAAGGTGAATTGAAAATTAAGTTCGCCACTTATGGGGATTATTTAATGAACTATGTTACTACCGTAATTGCGAGATAAATTTAGGTGTACTCAGGGGAATAGATTGAATATCAGGATAGTCTTGTACGGTAGTAAGAGACATGTATTATGAAGATAAGGGAGCGAGTAATTATCTCGAATCGCACATCTTGATTTGGAATACTTCCAACGTGCAATTGATCCGCTTAGTCCTTTGTGCGTTAGAAGGAACTTGTAATTACATACCTTGTAATTACATAGCCTCCTACCATCCCTTCTCTAAACAGGTTCAGCATATTCGCGTGCATAGAAACGTGAGCTACGCATCGATTAAAGCTTGCCTCTCCCCATTGTAAGTTCGGTCTTTAATAAAGGACCTTTACTCTTTTAACCTTTATCGAGAAAGGACTACGGTCAGTGTAATGGAATCGCGATAAACATAGTTAGTGTTAGTGTCTATCAATAGGAAATAATAATGTGATACAAAGGGAAATAAAAAATGTTACATTCGAAGGGAACGTCGTAAGATATTTTGATGTATCTATCAATGAGCAGGGAATTGAGCAAACTCGAATCTCGCTCGAATAAATTGAATCGAATTAATGATCCGCTATAGTAGTTCGATTGGGCTTTAATTCGATGAAGGGCAGTAATTTAATTATCAGATTATACCTGGAGGTAATGCCGGTAATTGAAAAACATGCGAGATGATCGATGCTTTATTTTATCGATGAGATAGAACGCATCGCTATGGTAGTACTCGAATAAACTCAACTCCTGTAAAGCCGCATAGCGGTTTACATAGCTGAGAGAACCCGGATTGTTGCATTGTTCGCTCGGAGAATTTCACACAGCCTGATGAAAGTTAGCTATGCCGGTACGTGGATAAATATTTTGACGTATACAATGTATAAATTGATTGATGAATGCATCGCCGTATACGCGGATAAATTTAAATTATGTCTGGAATCATTTTATCAGAGCTTACACTCTTTTTGTCAGATTGAAGTATTTAATTAAATGCTG
>NW_017165837.1:0-31726 GCF_001652005.2 Ceratina calcarata | reverse complement strand
GATTCGAGGCATTGAAAAAGCGATATGTACCGCTGCGGAATAATCTTGGCTTGAGCTTAAGAGAAGAGATTGGAATGTTTCTCCGACTGCAATGCGATTTTTGTTGGCTTTCTTCCTGATTTCTCACTACCTATCCGCAATGGCATCCGGTCTCTCAGCCACACCTTCAGTGTTTTTCGATCCCCGGGTTGTAAAATTTATTTTGGCTCCGGAAAGTTACCCGCGGGAACACGCCTGCGCGCTTTTTCCTATTGTCGAGCAAGCTTCACCAAAAAACAGTTAAACGCACCGTGGGATGCCTCAAGTTTTCCATTCAAACCGGCGCATTCGTTTCTCCACCCCGTGCGTTTACCCGAATTTCTAGAGCCCGTTGCTTCCCGAAGTTTTTGCCGCAAGCATTATTCTACGTATTACGGAAACGCCTTTCGTACCAATCTTTACCTTCCTAGCCAGATTTACGTTCTCTGTTTTACACACCGGAGTTTACATTCTCCACCGGCTTTGCATACGTTTATCGCACGACACGGTGGCGATCGCGATATGCCATCAGATGCCATCAGGATTATACGTTTTGTCAGAAATGGCTGTTTTAAACACGGAGAACAGCTCTTTTACTTTACGGTCCTTTAAACTCTTGCAATAAAAAAAATATTTGAACAATATGTTTACGGGAACTGGTTCTCGACTCGAATTGACGTTCCTCGAGTTACATCGGTTTTTAACTATTTTTCCATCACCGCAGTAGTGGTAGGTACTTAGTGGCGCGTCATGCGATGCGCTGGAAAATTTAATTCGCATTAGATGGCTTTTAACTTGTCCAAACGAACGACGTTATTGACAACGCTGAAAATGGTCGTGAGCTGACCTATCTCTCGCTGTCGTGTACCTCGACATCCCGACCGCGGTATGCGGAATGATCGTCGACTGAAAATTGAGCAATTGTCCTACCGCGTCGCGTTATCTCCAAGAGTTGATAAAAAAATGAATTCATGATTTAGCCACGTGTAACGTCAGTCTAATAACGGTGAATGAAGGTTTACGGGCTTATGAAAATCTGGCAACTGAGGACAGAGGAAATAGAAGAAATATCCGACATTTGTAATCTCGGCGAATGAGCGCGTTCTACAGGAACCGCCTTATGCCTTATGCAAAGAGCCAGGCGTAACGCGATGACGGCTGTGGTGGTGTTTTACCCTATTCGTGTCACTGCATAGTTTCCTTGTTTCCCATTTCGTACGCCTCTACTCTATTACTTCAGCAGACCTCGTTTTACGAGCCTAAAACAATTGCATTTTCTATCTTTCCGTGTAACAACGTAACCCACGTTTCCACGATATCTAAATTAATGATATCTTAATGAATTTTAATGTTAAATTCGGACGTTACTAACGAGAGATTTATAACGTTTCGCACGTGGATCCGTGCGACGCCCAAGCAACTCTAATTTAATAACTTAACATACAGATTGGAATTAATCTGCGGAGAATTGGCTGTAAATGCAAGTAAAATCAGATCGACTGTCATGCATTATTCCACCCGATTACATTATACGATTCTGATCGTATTGTAATGCAGCGTCATATTTCGGAAACCCCAATTCAACTAAAACAGCTTGTATGATTTTCAACCTTTACGGAATTTTCTGTCTTCAATAAGAGAGATATTTAAATGCATTCGGTTCATATTGTGCGTACACCGGCTCAAAAAGTACACGCGTAGCCTACACTCTGGGGAAATTATATTCTCTATAGAAGCGCAAAAAGTAAATATGTACTGCGTTTGCGGAGAATACGATATTAAAATGAAACCGGGGGAAAAAGTGTTTTAATAGAATTATAATATAATTTGAACTTTATAGACCAACCATTATATTCATAATATAATATATATTATTTATTGAGAAGTATATAAAAAATAGAATACATAAATTCGGTTAAATCTCAACTGAGTCTGGTTAAAAAATCTGATCAGTCGTTCGTCATTTTCGCTCGCGTAAAGCGGACAGTGCAATCAGTCATTAAACGCCGCGAGTGATCAATGCAGCGCGACACGGACGTATCGGTTACGTTTACACTCGGGTACCCAAGGACCCGCACGCAGTTTAATGCGAAACGGGGAACAACGGATGCGGTACACGCTAACACGATTAACCTCGCGGTAATGGAGTACGCGAAGGCCTGCTGCTTGCCGTTGGTGCTTGTTTTGCAGTAGGAAGGCCTGATCACGTTATCAAGACAGTGTCATTACTTTCAGAAGTAACGCGAAGTGCGATCCCAAGCAATATTTCACAGAGAAGACCCCGGGTATCCCTCGGGAAACGTACCAATGTAGGTTTAAATTTTCTCTGACCATTACCAGCGCGTCGTACATGCAGTCTTTTTGCTACGACTGTGTATCCACTTGTATCATGACCTCGTACCATATCACTGTTCCAATTACTGGAGTAATTCATGACTTGTTGCATGTTCTATGATTACGACTACATAATTTATTTAATGATTTAGTACAATGTTTCAATTAGTCTTAATTCTTAGTCTTATTTCTTAATCAATAGTCCTTAATTTGAAATATTTATCATATTATTTTGGTGACATGGTACAAATGACCTTTACTTGACGTTTAGTTAGTTTCTGAACATTGATTATTCGCACGTGGATCGATATTGTCGCAGTCATGACACATAAACGATTAGCGATCGACGTGTCGCCTCGGGCAAACGTCTGATTTTGGCAGTAATATATATGGTAATCGGCATTCCGTACATGCTAATATTTATCATTTCTTGGGTAAAGCAATGGGCACGAATTACATACTTGCGACGTACAAATGAAATTATAGGCTGATTGGTGTAGATTCGATATTTATTTTTAGACATGCTTGGCTATTCGATATCAGTGTCGAAGAAAGGCTTTTTAGTAAGAAATACGATAGCATCTCCGAACGGAGGAAAAAGATATTTTTCTTTTCGTGGATCTTGGTATTACTAAGAATAGAGCGATAATGAAGTGTACGTGATTCATACTTCAGTTTTCAAATTGTATATTATTTTTTTATATAATACGTTGCTATAAAATAGTAGATATTTTTGCTCACGTAATTATTCAAATAAATGCACGTACATATTGTTAAAATATTTATATGTGTCTATCGTCCATATCCAGTCGATGTCTTGCTGTTTAAATATCTCGATTTTTTTTTTTTTTACGAACATAATTAAGTTGGAAATAGAAGCAATTACTGGTTGTCGATCGGAATTGCGACGATGGCTTTCGCGATGTTATTCGCTCGTGAAAAATTATTAAACCGAACAGATATAGTTCCCAGCGTCGTTCATTCGTGCCAATATCTAGCCATGATATATTGTTCCTCTCGAAGGTAGTGCAATTCTGCGCGACGTATGAAGTTAAGTGGAAAGATTCCTGAGATGATTCTTCAGCCACGGTCCGCTCCACGCTCTAGTGCCGCTTAAAACTTTCAGAAGATGTTCAGGTAAGCTCGCATCTTTTTGATGAAAGAGATGCTAGCCCTGAATTCCCTCTCTAGATTATTGTACTTACAAATGTATTACCGATCGAAATTTATTACACAAAATAAGAGAGAAGATTTTCTGGTTTTCCCTTTGAATATTTATTAATCATTATGTATCAACGAGTCATTTCGTGAACTATTACTGGCCGATACTTTTGTATTCATAGAATACAAAATTACATGGAGATTGAAAGCGATGAAACATATGTTACACATCAAACAAATTATAATGCACGTATTTGCATCTCGTTTATCTCTTAATTTAAATGCACGACAAGGTACTTGTCATAATTATTTATTAAGATTTATATGTACAGATCCGTACAATTTCGTTCGACTTATTTCTCAGTAAAAATGGAATAAAAATATAAATTATGTACTTTTGTACTTGCAACGCTCGTTATATTATGTCACAGAATCCTCTTAAATGAGCTGCGTAAAAGTATCTCATTATATTTAAGTGCAAAGACATCAGTATTCCCCAATAAAGCGGTTTATCGGGCGGGAATAAGTAAAAGTCCGAAAAAAAATGGACACGCCAAAGGAGTTGAAGTCGATCGATCTTAAACTTTCATCCGTAGAGGAGTCCGCGAGAAAAAAGTAGTTTTTTCTTGTGATTACCTTTCATCCGTTTGCCGCTTCGGGGTTTGTTTGAAAGTCGTCCGGTGCCCACGCTTTTCATGCAGGCTCGTAGGAAGAATAGTAAAAAAGAATAATGAAGTCGCGGCAAGCGTCAGCATTGCAATTTGTTGTGAAGAGATATCGTGGGAGTGAGAATAACGCTATTTCCTTGATCAATTGTTAGAAAAGGTTCACCGAATTATATCCTGCTGACATAAAATATTTAACTTCCGTTAAGAAATCGTGGATTATCAAATTAGACTGGTATTGTACGCAAATGGAAACGCTGTTAATTAGCTTGGTACTCAACCCGGGAGCGATCCATGAAATAATATTTGTACGCGGCAATAATAAATGCAGCGACATAAAAGTAATTGGACACTATCGGTGGATCAAACAGGCATTAACGAAATTAACAATCCATTACGCGGCAAAGTCGTTTTACGTCGGGGATCGATTTCTAACAAAACGCGATATTTATTCTCAACACCGATACACATACTCGACGCCGATTCGTGAATACAGCTAACAATAAGTGCGGGCAGTAATTTAATTACGCGTGCTCAGGAGAAAGTAAATTCGCCTGTGCCGCGAGCCGATTAATTGACGATTTAATGTCATTAAAATCCTACGGTTAATCCATCCAATCTCCTTTGATCAAAGCGCCGCGATCTATGTCACTTAGAGAACGATTTTAGTCATCCCCGTATTGTCTATGCATTACTGTGTTGCCGCTTAAATAGTTGCCGCGTGATGTGACATTCTCCCGATCCAGCCCTCACTCAACTGTATTGTCAGCTCGGTTCCCTGCTACCATTGATCAATAGCTTCTAGCATCGAGATCTAATTGTGAATTACTTAGTTGCTGACAGCTGCGTTTAAAAATAATACGCTAAACGAGTTACTCCTTGTAAAACGAAGAGAAATTGTAGTTTAAATTTAACAGTCATCTATGTAGCTTGCCAAACCGCAGAAACTTCTCTCTCCTCCGCAGTACGTCAAATCACAGATAATAAAAATGTAATGATTGATGTGTTTAATCTTCCACGAACACGTTTAAAGTTCCTTCTAGAATTCGCGTATCCGTAAATCACGACCGTCGCTGTCACATCGCCTGCGCGTACGTGATCCGTCGTCGACGTGTTTTCTAACATTCCGGAAAAAAGATTCGACGCGAATCGGTAGTATTTCGCATCCGGCGCGGTTCTTCCTGGCGTCCCAGCTGCAACAAATTTTGTCGGCTACGACTAATTTCCATGGGAGAATAGGAGGTCCACGGGAACCGGCAGCTGTTTCCTTGGAAGGGACTCACCTAACCCTCGTAAACCGTAAGGAATCGGGGAGCTTACGGCTGGCGTTAATTTTCTATGATACCGTGATATCGGTCGTCGCTCGATACATCCCACAGATCGATAACTATTTAGCGTTAGTTCGTTAGTGTCGTCGAGTGGGTTAATTATAACAAACGCGCGGCCGATATTACTCTCTGCGCGGGGAATACGAAGATCGGGTTGATTATCAAAATATTGATAATGGTCTGATGAAGTTCAATGAACTTCTACCGAAACAGTTTTTGGAGGAAACTCTGATTAGCGAAATGAAATATTTAAAATTGCAAACAGCACGCGGGTTACGTTTGTTAAACTATTCCTTTATTCTATGAAAAATAGATTATTCTGGGAAATATGCAATTCACTTTATGAAAATGCAACCTAGAATTGCATTAGCAAGTGCATGGTTGCACTCATAAAGAAACGAAGTTATAGGATGATAAACTTTGTTATACCATTCAGCTTTTACCTCTGCCACCTGTTTCTATTTTTAATCGAGGGGGAGATACGATTCGTATCAATCGCGTGACTCGTTGTATATGTTTCATACTTTTAAATTTAGTAATGCAATTTGTGGGCCCTACGGTTCTACACCTTTTATGTGACGTGTCGAAAATACGCGTCCGTCAGTATGACAAATGATTTTGTCATTGTCAAGTTTTTGATAAAGCATTATTTAATTTTTGAAATAATTGAAGTTCACTTGTTAGTCGCTTCATTGAATGACATTTATTGCTACGAGACATATTCTTGATTTCCCACATTTGGAAAGTAACTGTATCAGTCTACAGATTATATTGGTTCACGTTCGCATACTACGGAGCATGTTAAATCGAATAAAAAAGGGGAAGCTTGATTTTCGATCTGCTTTGCAAGCGGCCTCTCATTTCAATCGCATAAGCATTTTTCGATATAAATTCAATCTCAATTTAGTCCTTTATACTTTATACGATAAGTATTTCCATAGAAATGGAAGTAAAATAAAACTTGCATTCACTACAGGAATGAAAATATTTTGGAAAATTACAATTTCACGACGTAGTTTCAAAGGTTTAGAATCGATCAGAATATTGAATATCGTACACGTCGGTTTCATCGACTAAGATGTACTTCGAAATCTGTTTAATCCATTAACGTATTTTATCATGCAAGTTTGAAATTGGGTATTGATCGAGTTTGCCCGGTCCCCGAATTTTCTGTTACATCGTTGTTCCGTGGACGTATTAATGACTTTGGACCCTGTAATTTGCACGCGGTAAGTGAACCGAAGTGACAAATTACGGAGTTGGATAAAGGAATCTCCTTTAAACTCAAGCTATACGTTACGTTCCCGCAAACGAAACCGCAACGCTTGTTAAAGCTGGATGATGCTCTTCTGCTTTAATTTTATTACTCGCAGATTTTACGTATTACTATCATCACCTGTAATTTGAATTGCGTTTAATTCATTTAAACATATGCACATCTATATTTAATATAGAGAAAAGCAAATGGATTTACACCATGTGTGAACGAAAATTGAGCAGAAAAGGTCAGGTAGCGTTTGCAGTACTAGGAAGCTCCTCAATGAAACGAGAATTAATTTTGAACGATACATTTACCATTTTCCCAATAGGTCGCCCTAAAAATGTCTATTGAAATCAATTCACTTTTCGTTCGACTCCAATTAAGAGAAGACAATTTTACGGTTCAATATTTTAATTTTATATTAGTCGTACATCAATCGAGATTTTCAAGTTAAAATGGAAAGTTCAGCTTTCCAATCATAATTGTTACCATTCGATATTTTTCTTTGTGCTTTATAAAATGAGTAATAGATCATTCTTACACTCTTTTCACGCGTAACAATCGCTTTCCACGATGACTAATTAAAGCTGTCTCGCTCCTTTGAGAACGTTGACCTATTATTTCTTTACTTTTTTCCCTTCAGTCTTTACGTCTTCCTACACTCACGTCGACCAAGTTAAAATTATACCATTTTGTCCTTTGATAAATTCCCTGCACGTGAAACCTTTTTTGCTTCACCGTTTTCTTTTAACACCTTACAGCTCGCCTACTTCAGAGCTACGTACTCGTTAATCATTATACCCAAAAATTATATAAAGTTCCAAAAGTAGGATCTCTTGGTAATAATGGCCGAGTTTGTGATAAAATCTCGCGACTCTTAATTGAGGTAATTAGGTTAGCATACTCGAAATACCTTTCACGTTCTTATAATTTTCAAGTTTTCGTATGTCTCCCGGCACTTTCGAGCTAATTACTGACCGGTAACAGTTCGCAAATTAACAGCCCGGGGTATTAATCAGCTAAACTTCTAAAGAATTTTACGCGTGAGATAGTTTCCATAGAACATCGTGTCACATAATCTTAACCCTTCTCACCCTTAATATATCATGACACTAGATGGGAAATTACTTATCACGTTAAAATAACTATTATAATTAAAACTTTCTGTATTATTATTTTTATACAAGCTTGCTCCTTACATATTTCAAAGCTGTTGAAGTTAAGCTTTAAAAATATTTGCTTGCAATTCACCCAAACTTGTGTTCCTCTTTAAAAACGTTGAGTGCTCTTCTACGCACGTAATCAACTTTCTTTGAATCACGGATAAATATAGTACACTGGGTACATTCAGCAAATTATAAATTGGACTGTGCGAGTTTGCGAGGAATACAAAGCACCCATCGTCCAAGCTTCAGAAGCTATTATTATGAACGGTGATGTCTAAGAAATGTTACGCTACGAGCTGGTTCACCTAGAAATATTTTAAGCCTTTTTCCGTTTCAAATTTAACGTAATTGCGAAAACGTGAAACACGCAAAACCAGATGAAAAAAACCAACCGTGGCCCAGTCTCATAACGATGCGAACTAATTTAGTCTCGTTCCACGACAGAGACAGTCCGGTTTATGATTTATCTTTTCCTTCGAAAAAAGTTCGTTCCGCTTTAAAAATGTTCCGACACGCGGAGATACGTTCGTTTCGAGAGACTTTTAGGCTCGGTGGGAACCAGTCGATTACACAGAAACGATGGACCCAATTCGTTTTCAATCCGTAATCGCTCAGGTTTAATGGAGTATTCGAATCGTCCTCGTCATCATTAATGTTTACCGGGGAGAAACAAATTTTTCTTCTTGAGTATCTGTTCTTTTATGAACAACAGTATCGCGTCTTGCATTCGAGGACAATCAATTTGTTCAGAATTCAGTATTTCCATTAAACTTTTTAACTTGTCCGACAGGAGTTCTATCTGAGAAATAACTTCGGTCTCCGAGTGACGCTATACTTTCGCATTACTTAGAACCATAGAACTTCTCGCTATAACTCTATTCGCTTTTATACTCTTCTACCGAATTCTACATTGAACCGTGTAACTTCCCCTTGTGATGAATGATACCATCTGATCCGGAATCTCAGCCGTGCGAACACACCTCGGCAACTTCCCAACCCGGGGATTCGCTCCCTCGGTGAAGTACATAATTTTATTTATATTCGATACACGTCCGTAAGTTACGATTTTCAGATTCCCAAGAAATTTTCTCCTTTCCGGAAGAAGAAGCGTATTTTTCAGCTAGGTTAAATACAGATATCTCACACTGGTAAATACGTTTTGTTCCAATCGACCTACTTCTTGTGAGTGTTGCGTTACTCAAAATGTAATAGGAAATGCATGAAGGAAGGGTTTCAAAGGAACCGTGCGACGATTTAGTCACACGTTGCTTCAATCTCATTTTTGTTGTAACAAGAACATGCTCTCTATCCAATTCGTTCCACTTCCGTTAGCTCATACAAATTTACAATACGCAATTTATTTAAAAAAAAGGTGAAGCATTAAATAGAAATGAGTCTTCGTCTTCAAACCGTTCTCACATTCAAAGTAAAAGTTATAGGAAACGCGACGGACATTTTTCGGGCGACTCGGCCTTCCTTCGAATCAAAGAGTAAATTTTTTATTTCATTGAAATTCACAGAAGATTTAAGAATTCTAATTTTAGCGAAACCAATAGTTTTACAATAACCATTACTTACACTTGGCCTGAACAATATCCGGGAAGTAATCAAGAAATACTTTCGTACGTTTTCCTATTCTTGCAGCTCATTTCGGATTCTGTGCGAAGTCAGATCTCCGAACTATTTCGTACCGCTTTTGACTACGTTTAACTCGAATACCAATGCCGACCAAAAGGCAGAC
The DNA here is from genome assembly GCF_001652005.2 of Ceratina calcarata. Lineage (NCBI taxonomy): Eukaryota > Metazoa > Arthropoda > Insecta > Hymenoptera > Apidae > Ceratina > Ceratina calcarata. The sequence goes on along the minus strand of NW_017165837.1, from coordinate 22,052 downwards.
CCACCGTTTCCCCAATTTCGTGTCGTATGCATGCGGCTTTCCGAGGGGTTACAATATTCCCAGAGGCATATGGAAATAAGTGTAGGATAAAATCCGGATAAGATAAGTAAATAACGCGAGCTGCAGATAGAGTGGATTGGATTATTACGATAATATGAAATAATAGATATTCTATCATCGTGTTTCTTGGAATATGAACAGACCGAAGGCGTTAAAGTATGATTTCTCTTTCATATACCTCAGCTGATATTTCCTATTATAAACAGAAGTTATAAATAGCCCCATGAGCAAAAATTTCCTTTAATCTTATGTCTTTTACGTGAACCTCGCGTTTCTCTGTTTCAAACGTATCATAGAGCTGACAATTCCCGGAAACTTTTACATTCTACCACCGCACGTGTTCGAATATCCGGAATCACCGTTTAAAAGATCCATTTCTGTTCGCCGCTTCAGCTCGGAGATCTAAACGAGCCATCCAGCCATCGCTTCGCTTTTTCCGTCTGGCGCCTTTAATTTTTGCATTCGGCAATAAAAGTTTCGTTAAAGACCGGATATCTCGTCCGCGCTTGGAGAGGTTTCGACGAGTCCCCTCGAAGGTTTCATCATCGGATTCTCGAACGACGCGAGATCAAAGGAACCTGATAAAAGCCAAGATATAACGAAGCGAGGATTTACGCGAAACTGTTTGCCGGATAGCGGGCTTACGCCAAACGAAAGGGATGATCGCCTTCGTGAAAATTAGCACCGAAAGGGGATCGCGCGGACGGAACGAGGCACCCCCCGACAGATATTATCGTACATCTTCCACCCTAGCCTTCGTTACATTTGTTTTCTGCTTTTTCTATCTCGGAGGATCCGTCCTTCAAACAGCTCGTGGTCCAATTATACCTGCATGAATGATGCTCTTAACAAGTGCTACGCGCAGCCTCGTAAAACTGTAGTACAAGATCCTCCGTTCATTGCTTTTATTCGTCGTCTTCGGTATCGTCATGGTTGTTCTCTACAATCTCCGTGAAAAATACGAGCGGCAAATATTGCTCGAGACTGTCAAGACAATAAATCATGTACTTATAATTTCGTACCGTGAAACGCGATTTTCCACGTTTCAATCCTTGGGATAAAGATTTCAGGAAAGCTAAAGGGATAATACAATTCCGCTTAATTAAAGAATAGGTGGAAATAAACTTTTGTAAGTTTATCCTCTTAATATCATTCCTTAATTCTATTAGCTAAGTAGCAGCGTGGAATCTTCATTAGCCGAAACTGTTCACCTTGACTCCTTTAATTCTATTACGTAAGTGCCCCACTATCCAAGCTCTTGAGTTATCCGCCTCGCTTGAAAATCTGCATATATACGTGCATATATTATCGGCCATCTTTTGATCTCGCATTTGCAATTCGGTAAACATTCCTCTGGTCGCCAAGAAAATGAAATTCTTTGCAAATGTTGTGTACAGATATCTCTTTTTCTCTGTTTCCCGATGACAAAGAGGCTGTAAACGAATTCAACCACGTTCAGGAAGTTTGCCGTCGGGAAACGTAAAAATCGAATGCTCGCGCGGAAACTGCGATTCGTTGGTCAGACACGATAAATGAAAGCGAAACGTCGCCATTCGTCTTGCCGCATTGAATCCGATCCCGCAGTTTCCGTTCCGCGACCGACGTTTTTCACGAACGATTTTGTCAACGTAAACACAGTTACAGTATCCTACGGATACGACACCCCATACGTTATCTCAACCCCGTGTTTTCCCAATTTTCTTTTAATCCAACGTCGCTGTATCTTATCGAAGTACGAAAATCCGGCGGGATTATCAGATTCATAAATCTTAATTCTACGTCGATTCGTCTCGCGCGTGTCTGCGGATTCATTTGTACGGAAAATAATTGTTAAAAAAAGTTCAAGTAATATGAAACCCTGAAGCGTGGGTAATGTAGTACCATAAAAAGTATATAAGCACGTACAAGTCATTGTACGAAGTAGCATCGAACTAGGAGTAATCTAGGCGCTTTTCAGTACCGCGGCATACATATTAATGTCCTGACCAAGCTTTGCAAATGTGCATGTTCCTGCAATCTTTTACTGTCGACGTTTCTCCTGCTGTTCACATAAATCATCTCTGCCCGCAATGAAGCGCAACGGACATGCTCGTAACGTGATCCTTCATACTGATTGCGAGGTACATATTCCAAGTCAGTTTTTACGTCGGATCGAATACGAAAGTGACGATTGATCAATTCGACTCGTTAGGGCGGATCGATCGTTCGTCGAATAATTTCGCCGGATGTGCGAGTGACGTCTTCTTCATCGATATCACTGTCAAGGGTAAATTCTCGTGATCTGGTCGGCTGCTGGATCCGGATATTTCAAACCATCCCGGAATTTGTGTGTGACAACTGAGTTATGACCAACCTAGGGATTCCGCCCCCTCTTTCTCTCTCGCTCGCCCGATTGTTTCAATGTTATGTAACTGTCTCGCGATGGATTTCTGGGGTTGCGCTCTACCTAACTTGACGTCACGTTTCCTCCGGGCTAACACGCGAGGCAATAGTATACACGATCCGCTCGTGTTTATGAGAAAATATTTATAGCTACAGAAAATTTACCGATCCCCGTTACCGCCGTTAGTTTTAATTCTATGCGAGACCGTCTCTTTCCCCGTTGGTTAAAATTCGTGGTCCCTTTGCGTAACGCCAGTTTAGCTATGAACAGATAACGCCGCCGCGGTTTCATTCCGCTCGCGTTTTTCCAAATTGCACGGCTTTTACGTAAACCCTGAGGAAATTGCAAAAAAAAAAAACGAGGAGGACAAACATCAAACCAAATGTAAAGCTTCTAATGAATAGAAAAAAAAAGATAGGAAGGGATGATGAAAAGCGGTTTGTTTGCGTAACATAGTAATCAATGGTTTGATACTTCGTTAGTGTGTTTAGGACGTGTTGTTCCTTGCTTCCTACGCGACGGATGCTTTTATTTCGAGATACATTTTTACGGAGAACATATTGTTGGATATAAACATGCGGCTAATGAAATTTCAAGGCTGTTATTGAAATTATTTACTCAGTAACTGACAGATTAACAATCATGTGTTTATTTCATAATTTTACATCCCTGTAATCTATACTTGTTACTGATTTTTATTATTCGATACTATTTATGGGTATATTAATTCCGAAATGTCCTCTTGTATTCTACATTCTCTGACGTTGTTCATTATATTGTTTCAAAGCTTTTCATTACTCTTTTAACGAGATTGTGTAACGCTGTTGACTATTTTTTATATTTACACGGGATTTCTAGATCATCGGATTTGCGTTTGTAATCCCTTTGACAAACTTATCGTAACACGTTTTAATTTATAAGTATTTAAATCAATCACGACGGCTATAGTATCAGAATTTTTTAAGTCGACACGACGGATATCGACGTTAAAGATAGGGGCACGCTGCTCAGGTTTCGTTGTCAATTTAAACAGAGTATTCCATTTCGTTCGAATGCACACAATTTCTCATTACTGCTTCAATCATTCTCCTCTTATGTAAATTCAACCGTGCTCAGTAAATTTCATTCAACGAGCGATCATGTAACGTCCCACCGGCAATTATATTCTTTGCAAAGTAATTTTTTATCAATCTCCGTGTAAGAAATTAATTTTTAAATAGTATAAGACGCGTGCAAAGCAATCAGTTATCTATGAATATTAACTCAACAATGTCTTGCACACACCTCTTGAACTTTGGATAACAAATAATTACCTCGTTGTGCAAACAGTAATTTAAATATGTCTTACATACGTTGCATCGTGGTTTTTCATTTACACAGTGTCCAAGCGTCAGCACAATTTCAAAGCTCACGAGTGGATAAAAGAAGCACGTTTAATGCCATTTAATTAATTAAATGTACGCATCGCGTTTGTTCCCAACACCTGTAGTCACGTTTCACGGCTAGCGTTTCAGCAACATTAAAAGTAATGAGTTTGTTTCGTGCGTTTCAACTAATTGCTCAAACAATGGCTTCATATATCTGACAAGTGCGGATTTGGATATTCTCCTCTCCTTGAAATTCTCCTTTAAATTACAATAATTTATAAGAAATGAATAATGCGAGAGCGTCCTTCGAACATTGGTCGAGTTACGACTCTCTATATAACAACACATTTAATAATTTTTCCATCTATGTAAAATAATCTGCCAGTTTTCTGGGATCTTGTAAAAAATTAAAAATTTAATATATCCTGCGTGCAAAATGTACGAAATATGTAAAGCTTGTACCTATGTACAGTTTAATTTTAACAATTTACAATATTTCCCTCAGCTTTTCTTGTTTTCGGCTTCATAAACGTTTTATGAGTTTTCCAGAGCGATTTAAAGAAAGCGTAACTTCTTACAAAAGCGAAGTTTTTCTCGATAGCTTAAGAGTTCTTAACAAGTTTGCGGATTAATTTAATCATACTGCGTGTTTTTCTTATGAAAGGGGAGTTATAATTAAATCCAATATACAGTATCCTTTTATCTGATAATTGATATTGGATTATTTCAATTCATTAACTCTTTCAAGTAATTATCTCTCTTAAACGTGTGAAGACATCAATTCTGTAAGAACTAATGAAATCTTCGTTGAAACATTAAATCACTCAGTAATAATACTTCCATTATTTGAATGATCGCTTGATATGAAATGCAAGTTCGCTAAGTATTTCGTATTAACAATTCAAAGCTCGAGCAGTGTTTGTCCGCGTTCAAAGGCAGAGATGAAGAACAATAAATGGAAAATTTAACGGCGACGGCGTAGAGTGTTCAATGTAACGAATGTTTACTCGTTAAACGCTTCATGACGGTGTTCAAGCGTATCAGAAAGGTATAAACAGGAAAGTTGAAATCTACCGCTCGTTATCTTCAAACTTTAGCGAAACGTTATAATCCACTTAAGGCTTTAAAGCTCTTAATGGTTTTACGGATGAGAAGAGAAACTAGTCAAGTTCTCGTGAAGTCATTTTCGCGTCCAGTAGAACACCCGCTCGTGCTTATAAATTGCGTAGGGTGTACTATTTTAATCATCGTTTACTTTCATTTCAAATTTCAGAACATCGATTTTCTTGTTAAAGTCAGATATAGAATGTCTGCAATTTATTCAGTAAAAGGATGCATAAACGAAATTCTAAATGGAGTGTATAATTTAAATGAAAACTGTAGGAAATTTGGAATATTCGAGGAGGTACTAGTGTATTAATACAACTACGTGTCAAATGACGGTTCTAAAATTTCCGGAGATAAGATTTCAACGCTCTTAAGATTTTCATTATTTATAGTAGACGAAGAAATAGCGAAAATCTATGGATCGTGTCGCACTCGCCCGGGAACGTCCCCTGCATTTCTGTCCGATAATAAAATTTATTACCTATGCTATTTTACTGAATGGAGGTATTAAGGAAATTCGATTTTTCTTATTCTCGTCCTTAACACAAATCGAATCATCTGGTCTCAATAAACTGAAATTTTACTCATTTTTATCCATAAGAATTAATCTCTTCTTTACGATCCAAAGTAAGAATTAATTAAGTGACTCGAGATCAGATACAGGTGATTGAAACATTCATTATTTATTGTAACAAGCAGAAACAAGAAACGTTCAGTTAGAGCTTATAAAAATATTCTACTGTGGCCCATTAAATGTTACATGACATATAATGCATGTAGACTGAAAAGTATGTCGTTGAATTCATATTTAGTGCAGTAGTTAGATTTAATTTTAACAATTCACAATATTTCCCTCAGCTTTTCTTGTTTTCGGCTTCATAAACGTTTTATGAGTTTTCCAGAGCGATTTAAAGAAAGCGTAACTTCTTACAAAAGCGAAGTTTTTCTCGATAGCTTAAGAGTTCTTAACAAGTTTGCGGATTAATTTAATCATACTGCGTGTTTTTCTTATGAAAGGGGAGTTATAATTAAATCCAATATACAGTATCCTTTTATCTGATAATTGATATTGGATTATTTCAATTCATTAACTCTTTCAAGTAATTATCTCTCTTAAACGTGTGAAGACATCAATTCTGTAAGAACTAATGAAATCTTCGTTGAAACATTAAATCACTCAGTAATAATACTTCCATTATTTGAATGATCGCTTGATATGAAATGCAAGTTCGCTAAGTATTTCGTATTAACAATTCAAAGCTCGAGCAGTGTTTGTCCGCGTTCAAAGGCAGAGATGAAGAACAATAAATGGAAAATTTAACGGCGACGGCGTAGAGTGTTCAATGTAACGAATGTTTACTCGTTAAACGCTTCATGACGGTGTTCAAGCGTATCAGAAAGGTATAAACAGGAAAGTTGAAATCTACCGCTCGTTATCTTCAAACTTTAGCGAAACGTTATAATCCACTTAAGGCTTTAAAGCTCTTAATGGTTTTACGGATGAGAAGAGAAACTAGTCAAGTTCTCGTGAAGTCATTTTCGCGTCCAGTAGAACACCCGCTCGTGCTTATAAATTGCGTAGGGTGTACTATTTTAATCATCGTTTACTTTCATTTCAAATTTCAGAACATCGATTTTCTTGTTAAAGTCAGATATAGAATGTCTGCAATTTATTCAGTAAAAGGATGCATAAACGAAATTCTAAATGGAGTGTATAATTTAAATGAAAACTGTAGGAAATTTGGAATATTCGAGGAGGTACTAGTGTATTAATACAACTACGTGTCAAATGACGGTTCTAAAATTTCCGGAGATAAGATTTCAACGCTCTTAAGATTTTCATTATTTATAGTAGACGAAGAAATAGCGAAAATCTATGGATCGTGTCGCACTCGCCCGGGAACGTCCCCTGCATTTCTGTCCGATAATAAAATTTATTACCTATGCTATTTTACTGAATGGAGGTATTAAGGAAATTCGATTTTTCTTATTCTCGTCCTTAACACAAATCGAATCATCTGGTCTCAATAAACTGAAATTTTACTCATTTTTATCCATAAGAATTAATCTCTTCTTTACGATCCAAAGTAAGAATTAATTAAGTGACTCGAGATCAGATACAGGTGATTGAAACATTCATTATTTATTGTAACAAGCAGAAACAAGAAACGTTCAGTTAGAGCTTATAAAAATATTCTACTGTGGCCCATTAAATGTTACATGACATATAATGCATGTAGACTGAAAAGTATGTCGTTGAATTCATATTTAGTGCAGTAGTTAGCGTGCTTATGCAGAACAGACATATTCCTTTGACCCGGAAATAAAGTCCGTGGCAAAGATACGAGGCATGTTACCCCGGTTTCATAAAGGTAATAAGATTTATTATACGGGGAACCTTCGTCAAACTTGCGCGGCTCCATCCTGACAGGCCTCCGGCTAAAATACTTACATTGTAAGTACTTCTACTACCATTCGCCTTTCGGCGATTCGGCTCTTCCTAACCGCGCGATTTAATCGTTAATACGGATCTACCCTCGAGCGACTTACGCGTTTGATCTTGACCATAAATTTCATTTCGCGGATAGAACATGTCACAAGTAATTATCTTAACAAATGAAGTTGTTATCAGACAGAGAAATACTTGTGACATGATAAGAACGTTGTCATTATAATTTCATATTAGCATCTTCTATCTCGATACGATCAAGAACCAGTACGCCACTATGTCGTTGGTGAACCTACTATTATTTGTTATACTGTGTCTTCGGTGATTTGCATTTTGAAGATTTCTCATCGCGAACGGCAAATGATTAATCGAGTCGTTGCTGAGGATTTAGTAGACAAAAGGGACTGTAGTCGAAAATGGTAATTGTCCGCGATACAGGATGTAAAGTTAATCGATCATTCTGGTGAACCGCAATAATTGTGCAGGAAATTGACAAGCCTGGTCAATCAACTGTCTTAGTTAACACAACGTCTAAATAAATTCCTTATTAGATTTCGATTACAACTGCAATTTTTGAAACGAAACTTAATGAGATCAAAAGAATGTCAGCATGCTTAATTACTAAAATCCAATTATGTCTGAAATAGTCTCAGTAAATGTGCGCGAATAATTTCCGCATTTTGTACGTCTCCAACGTGAAAGCGTAAGAATTCCTTTTCCATTCTTTGGAACAGCGCACCGTGCCTGAGAGGGTACTGTGGAGTTCAAATTTTATCAGTCGTTTGTATAACAACGCGACCTCACTACGCCAAGAATTCTCTGGATGTTTGGCATACGGACTAGCAACAAAAAACATTCTTTCCAGTATAAAGGCACGAGGCTCCCTTTGATATATCGGAGTCTCCCGGGTCATACGCGCCACTTTTTTATTCCTCTGATAGGCTTCAGTCAGGATTACCTTTTCTGATACTGTCATTCACACATAGCTCGTATCTTCCACGAATACATCATACATCGTCTATGCACACACGCGCTTTGCCTCTTATATCGCTTCCCTGTCCTTCCACACTTTGGTACACTTCAACGGCAATAAATCTTTTATTTTGCATGTGCCGCTTCCTCAATGACGTTAACGATATCATGTCGACCCAGCCTTTGTCAATTTTTAAAATACATTTGTATGGAAAGAATAATGATAATTCGATTCATCAATTGACAACAAAAGCACCAGTAAAAATTATTTAATCGACAAAATGTGTTCATCCTTTTTAATGTAATTAATTACTATTTTAAAGATCGTCTAATTTATTAGTTATGTTTAATTAATCAGTCTTTTGTCGTATCTGTGACACGGAGGATTTGTCTGTTTTCAATATTATGCACGATCGATGGAGTGCCAAAACATCCTTGATTCATCAGGGATCCTCGATTCAAGCTTGTGAACAATAATCAGTGAACCATTAGATTCGAACCTGATTTGATCAGAGCTAGATTTGACCAGAAATGTCTCGAGATTCGCGATTCTCGACTGCATTGTCCTTTGATTATGGCAGTGATCGACGCTCCCAAGAGGATAACTGAACCGTCGAACCAAATAATTTCATTGACTTCTTGACGAGGATACCGATACCAGAAATGTAATCTCATCTGTGTTAATTTAATGCATCAAAATATGAAAACGACGAACTTCTCATTAAATTATAACCGGTGATTATTCTTCGTTCACGCACAATATTTTTCTAAATAAGAAATAGACTAGAATTCTAAATTTTTATATCATAATTCAACAGATTTTAAATTCTACAGTGACGAGACAAAAATTATATCGTAGCACGAATTTAAGCAAAAATGCGAAACTTTATGGGTGAACTTTTTAGTTATCGCCCTGCACTTTCCTTTTAGCCTACTTCTTTCTACTGATCGTATATATGTTCTCTATTTTTCTCTCAACACTTTTGACTAACACTGGACCATCGGTGACTGAGAAACTGCTTAAAAATGTAGAGAGAACTTCTGGACTTCGAACTAAAAGCACACGACGCGCATAACGGCAGACTTTCCAACTATTCAGATGCTGCTGCCACATATTAGAACTTGTAGATCAAGAGAAAATACATTTCACCGCTGGCATTAAAATGTTGAGATGAAAAAAAAATACGAAAAGCAAGACGTCTTCGTCACAGACGTGTAACGTCTGCTTGTCGCATATTTTTCCATACATTTCACTTCATACATATATGCGCGTACATCCCTACGTTTGACACGCAGAAGTCAATACGAATGAAGTTCGAATATTAAAATAACTCTCACACTAAAAAAATTTCATACATTACGCTGACGTACACGGTAACTTATTCACGTCACGGTCTTCACGAGTTATCCAACTTGTCCAAGCGGTTCGTTAATTTTTTGAAACTTTCTGGTTAAAAAGTTTTCGTCGTCTTGACTTTTTGACGAAGAGCAAATCGAATCTGCAACCATTTAATTATCATTCAACATTCTTTACTACGGTTTAATAACTATTAAAGGAGACGGTGGCCATACATATAGAAGACGTTGGTTTTAAAATTTTACTAGCTATAAACGAATAAATTCGACTGTCTTATAAATGTGCATAAAAATTTAAGGTCTTAAAACTAGACACGAAGTCACGTTCGTATCATAAAATGAGATTCTTGCCTCAAAGAGCATATAAACGCCAAGCGCATAATTTCATATTAAATGCGATCTTAGAACACCCTAATAATCACACAATTACGTTTCACCAGTACTGCATCCGCCTTAGCATCACTACTACTTTGCTACAATACCTCAAAGCCGTTTCTCAAATAGCTTCGAGTAATATATATCAAGAATAATAATCTGCCCTCCACCCTTTATAACTTACAAATCTGTTCTCTAAAAGAGTTCTTTGAAGTCAATATTATAATCGTCTGTTTCAGTATTTCATCGAATGACCAGGACTATTTTTTATACCTCTATCTTGCATTAGGAAACCGTTTCACGCGTTGCAATAAATCGTATAATAACTTCCGCCACATTTTTCCTCCTAACATGTTGCACCCATAACGAATGCTTTATGTGGACGTGCATGTAGCTACATACATATAAGAGTTACAACGGCTCGTGTGACACTAAAAATCCATTTTAGAAATCACCCATTTTTTGTTTCCACGTAATTTACGTGGGCATTAGGAGTTGTACGCGTAGCCTGAATTTTTTGAATTAAACAAAACAGAGAACATGCATTCGCTTTTCTAATTAAATTGCAAAGTTACTTTCTCTGTTATTAATAAAAAATAAATTAACAACAAGCAGTGATAGATTTAAAACAATTTCGATACACGTAAACATAAATCGTTTATTTTAGAAAAACGCGATTTCGGGGTGGATATTTGTTGCTGTTTATAAGATTCTGCTGCATTTCCAGTGCGCGGGTTTATTTTCGTTGTCTGGCAAGTGAATCTCAGAGGCAATACGTATTTAGAACGGTCTAGAGTTAGAAATTTGAAGAAAACCTCGCGAAATGTAAGATTTATCTATCTTTTTAGACGTAAGCACCTAAGAAATATATTTTCTGACCTCCTCTTCGAACTCCTCGCGTATCTACACGGTGTACGAATTAAATAAAGCAGAACCGTTGAAAGGGAACTTGTTCTGAGAAGCGGGAAGAAATTTTTCAAAGAACTATTGCGGAGCTCAACTATCTTCTTCGCGTGGGTTCAGAGACAATGCCCATGTGGCACCGCGTATCATTCATCACTTTTTCATCGCGGTGTGACGGCGTTACGATGTCCGGCGCTTAAAATGATTTTTAAGAAAAACTCTAAGGTATCAATCTTTAATGACGAACAGCGTCGCATCCATCGCCGAAACGCGAGACTCGCGATGATCGATCAATGACACTCCACGCGACAGTTAACACGTCGCTCCATCCGTATGATAAAGTTGCTGAACGAAGACATGACTTCGTTTCCGATAAGCGAAGCGACGCACGATTGCCGATATTCGTTGAGATGCTTGCGCGCATTCGGTATCCTGGATAGCAATCGACGAACGTAGTATACCGTCTCTAACAAGTCTTGAAACTTGCGAACGTACGTGCGAGAAAGTGAGATATTATCCGTAAATCAAATTAAGGGTCGTACCATAAGAGTTTCTTACATCAAATCTCAAATCTCCAGCAGCATTTATAAAGAAAATATAAAATCATTGTCTGCAGTTTATACACAGAAAATTTCTTCAAGCTTTATTAACTGCAAGAGATTGAGAAAAATTCTGAACATTTTCTTTCAGCTTTTAATAAATTTGGTACGTTAGCAATTATTACGAAAGTTGGGGGGGCATTTATTCTAAAACTTACGAACGGGGTGCATATTTCAAAGTGCGGGAACAAGAATTACGGTGGCGGAACGGATGACTGCGGATATTAGCAGCGATCATTTCCCCTCGAATCCGTCGGCCGTTTAACCCCATCGAACCTCGGTATACGTTTCAGTGGTACGCATCAATTCTCGTTTCACCTTCGCTTACCCGTTCGGCTCTATTTCACTCGGACATGGAAAGCACGCGATCTCTTTTTCGGTGCACTTATAGATATCCGAACGGGAAATTTTTCAACGAGGTGAATAAAAATAATGTATCTATTCCATTTTAATCAAGACGAGCCAATTTGTTCTGAACGAGGAAAAGTTTAATTTATCTTGAAAAGTTGGGGAAGGTCAGGTTCACCTAGATTAATCGTGTTAGAAGAATTCGTTTGAAAATAAGTTTCACGACGTAAAAGGGTCGACAGTGGGGAAGCCAGTTACTCTGCCGGCAAGTTTTACTCGTAATTTAGTAGAGGAATGTAACTAAGATAAATGACTTTGTCTTTGGTAATAATTATAATTATAATTATTGAAAACAGTAACAGAAACAAGGTTTACGGGGAGAAATTGTAATCGTTGCGAGAAGGTATTATAATAAAATTACTTTGCGCTTTAATTAAATTACGCTGTAGCGAAGGATACTTTCTCGATGATTGCAACAATTTTATAAAACACGATTAAGCGTCTACTCAAGAAACATGAAACAAGATAACTTTACTATCTAGATAGAATTTTGTACATTTAAAATAAGCATCAATTTTAACGAAAATTTTCATTTGCATATAAAACACGACCGTGAATCGATTCGGAACTCATTTTAAGACGAAATTCAACGACCCGACAGAAATTACGTAAATGTATTCCACTTGATTGACGTAGGCTCTTGAAGATCCTGCGATACAAAATTGCTTCTGAAAAACGTGATTAAATCCAGAAACTCCATAATTTACATACGCCCTGTTCCAATTATCACGACCGTTAAAAAAACGAGGGTAACTCAACACCTCCCGAATTTATGTCGCGATACATCAAGCTGCGTCATCTCTACTTGTTAACAAGTCTTAAAAATTCTCAGATCTTTGAGGTAGAAAATTCGACCCGAAATTATTTCACAAAATCCATTTCAACATCGGTCAGTCAAATGAAATACGTTATTAAATTTCTTGTAACTAAATATGCTGCCCATTTGTAAATCGTATAATTATAGGAGTGCGGGTGTAAACGTCGAAAATTCTACACCCACGTCACGCGCTGCCAATTTTCATTATAGAATCGACGCTACGCATATCCGGGCTTTCTCGAACGCGCGGATTTTCACCGAAGCTCGAACGAGTGAAATCGTTCGGCCGCCTCATATTTACTTCCGTAGAGGATTGAAAACCCAGAGAATACATAGTCCTGGTCCTATGGATAGCCATCGTGCTCGGAAGCCAATTAATCGTCGGATCGGGCCGTGTCGAACGAAAAACCCTCCGACGCTCGAATAGCATTTAATGACGGGCGAAATCTCGAAAACGAGGCATTATAAAACATTCCGACGAGCCGGACTTGGGCTACAGCCGAATTTACATTGTGTCTCGCCATCAGTGACGGAGTCATCCATTTATTACGATAAACGACGCACAGTTACGAACATCCTCTAAATATTAACGACGCACTGTATTCGTATGTATAGTATAGAGAATAGCACGGTCCGGTTAAAACGGGTTTTACATCATTAATTTACGAACCATTTGCAAACCATTTGGGGTACGACGAAAATTTCATTCGGCCCAATTACGCGGGAGCGTTTACCAAATGAGTTTATAGATCGTTCGCGATTAACCGATTTCCCGGTACGACGCCCGGGTGCCTATCTTTCCTTTCGCTATCAGAGGAGCTTCGTGGAAACGATTTCACCTTCGTAGGATGTTTGCAGGATTCTTTGAAAGTTCCCCGAGGGCATTCATTCTACTCGCACTGGCTACTTCCACGAATCGATGAATTTCGATGGTCAGAAGTTATGCGAATGCCCGGTAATTCAGTGTAGAATTCCGGAAACGCCGATGTAACGACATTAATGAATCCCCGAAGAATTCGTAGAACGCGGTACGTTAGAGACGGAAACATCCACGCTTTCCGTTTGAAGACGTGCTGGAATTTCTCGTCGATTTTCCGGCGGAGAGGAAAGAGTTCCCTCGGCCACGGAACGAAGTCTACGCGTCTCTTAAACGACCTCGAGAATACTCCGAGGATTTTGATAATGCGTACCTAGGAACGCGTTCGACTCCGCGGGAAATGGCTTGGACGATTTTTCGTCCGACGACTTCCCGTCGTGTTTCCATTTCACAGACCGTTCCGAGGGCGACTCGACGATGTCGCCTCATTTATCCAACGCCCGCATTCGTTATTCTTACAATGCTCACTCTCGGATCTCGTTTCATGACAAGTACCGGCGCGCAGAATTTGAAGAGGAGACACTCGACTCGCCTTTCATTAATACGAATGCAATTTATCAAGCTGGGGACAATCCGACAGAAAATGGGTAAAACGAGTTCGCGCGATACTTAATATGACACCGTCTGCTTATCGGATACGATTAATCTGTCAGATTTCTCAAAATGTAAATTTCTCTTCATCGTTATAATTGTTTCGTCTGTACCAGTGCCATAAATTCGGAACCAGAAATAATTTGATGATTCTCATAGAGTAACGATTTAAAAAAATAAATAGAAGAACAGTTTTTTTTTATCTTTTACTTTTCATTAAACGTTCGATATTCGTCAAATCTGGATTATTTCGCTGAAGACAATTAAAAAGACTCACCAAGTTCTGTTGTCGTAAACTCAGTTCGCTGACGATCTTTCGCGGTATGTTTCACATAGATTTCGAGGGTTGCGATCGGAACGCGACGCGCGCTTCGACGATACTGGCCGTCGACGCCTCGCGGAACCCGCGTCGCGACGCTCGGACGCAGAGCGCGTACTCGAGACGCCAACCTATCCGGGCACCGGTCCATGTTTCACCGCCGTGGTTTCGATGTCCACACTTACGGTTGCGAGCCTCGGAAACTTCTCAACTCCTACATTCTTCCACCTTAATTACTTCGCACCTTAGTGATACGGCTTATCAGTTATGAAACTTTACTCGTGTGCACCTCATATCTCTTCGTCTCCTTCGCCTCGAGAAGCGCGTTTCATGACATTTCAATTTTAGTAGAAATATAATTCAAAAAAAAAAAAAGGTAATCGACGGAGAAAATGGGTAAAACGAGTTCGCGCGATACTTAATATGACACCGTCTGCTTATCGGATACGATTAATCTGTCAGATTTCTCAAAATGTAAATTTCTCTTCATCGTTATAATTGTTTCGTCTGTACCAGTGCCATAAATTCGGAACCAGAAATAATTTGATGATTCTTATAGAGTAACGATTTAAAAAAATAAATAGAAGAACAGTTTTTTTTTATCTTTTACTTTTCATTAAACGTTCGATATTCGTCAAATCTGGATTATTTCGCTGAAGACAATTAAAAAGACTCACCAAGTTCTGTTGTCGTAAACTCAGTTCGCTGACGATCTTTCGCGGTATGTTTCACATAGATTTCGAGGGTTGCGATCGGAACGCGACGCGCGCTTCGACGATACTGGCCGTCGACGCCTCGCGGAACCCGCGTCGCGACGCTCGGACGCAGAGCGCGTACTCGAGACGCCAACCTATCCGGGCACCGGTCCATGTTTCACCGCCGTGGTTTCGATGTCCACACTTACGGTTGCGAGCCTCGGAAACTTCTCAACTCCTACATTCTTCCACCTTAATTACTTCGCACCTTAGTGATACGGCTTATCAGTTATGAAACTTTACTCGTGTGCACCTCATATCTCTTCGTCTCCTTCGCCTCGAGAAGCGCGTTTCATGACATTTCAATTTTAGTAGAAATATAATTCAAAAAAAAAAAAAGGTAATCGACGGAGTATTATTCATATTTACATCGGATTTTAACATACGACATTTATTCCGAGAGATAATCGTTGCGTAACTGGAATTGAATATGCAGGTATTTATGGAAACAGACGTGATATATTGATAAATTGAAAATTGTAATTATTCCTCGTTATTTGAAAAGCTTTTAAACCAATGAAATCCCGATTGAAACGACGCCGATTACAAAGTGATCTCATTTCAACGGGATTTGTGAATTAATTAAAAACTGTTCGCAGCTTGAACACATCGTTAACTCGCGCATATTTTCGCGGCACGCGTATTGTTGCCCCCGCGAACATCAGGTCGTGTCGGAGGCAGAAGTAAAACGACATCACCGCGCACTGACTTTTTTTTTTCTCCCCGGCAACAGACTTTTTGGTTTCGCAATAATTGCGAGAAAGATTTGTCCCGTGAAATAATTTGACCGCGACAGTCGTTTCACAGAGTTGGTTTGACTGCTTACGTCATTTCCATTCGTTGCGCCCGTCGAGTACCGATCCTGTGCAGGGGAAAGCTTTTTTCCCTTGCTTTCACGTCCCTTGCAAGTTCGAGTTAAAAGTCACACATCATTTTTGCCGATTGAACTTTTTGTTCTAAATGAAACTCAACATCTTTCTCTCCTACGCGCGCTATTCACGGGGGCGAAGTTTGTTATCACAACATTTTCTCGACGTCCGATATAAAAAATTTGAATTACTTCTACTTTTTCGGGTATTTATTTAAGCTTATTTAATTTCGAAGGTCTATATGAACTCGTCGAATTTTTAAAATAAAAGGAAAGGTACTAAACTAAATATTCAATTAGGTAATAGTAAAGGCACGGTGGATGGCAAATAGAACACGTGAAATGGTCGCAAAACGTGCTCGTGTTTCAAGAACATCGGATAAAATAGTGGTCTCGTAAAGATAATGGGTACGTATCAAACGTAAAGTCTAAAGAGATTTCGCGCTCTCTGTACCACGTACTAAAACGTGTATATGGTGTTTATTGATCTATTATCTAATAGAAGCAATAGAACCAGCACGTATCACACTACCATTGATTCTACAGTAGAAACACGTGTCATTATAGTTGCTACGACTATGACAGTCCGGTAGATAGCAATGCATTGTAAACGTCAATCAATAGGCTTGTAACAAAAGCTTAAAAGATTTCTCTTTTAAAATTGCAATGTCTTACAAAATAAATATGTACTCTTAAATATCAATTATCCTTTTTATCCAATATCGTACATTCAATATATTTTCTAATGAAGTTTTCAATAAAGACTGTCAAATGATCACGTTTATTATCGTCGTATTATTATCAAGCGTATCGAATGGAAACCAAATGTGGGGTCGATATGATTAATAGACGGAATTAATTTCGTGTGAATCAATTTATGGGTGCGTTAAGAGGTCGTCAATTAATATCATCACTCTTATACCGAGTCGGCATTCCTTTCTTTCTTATCCTACTGGCAAAGCGTGAATTATGAAACTTCACTCCCGTTTGGAGGGTAGCGTTCCATCTGCCCATATTATTAAATTAATTGGACATTAACAGATATTGAATCTCTAATCGAATTGATTTCACTCAACTGCCAAATATTTTATTAATATTCCACAGCACCTGATTGCACAAAACCTCGGAAAATATGTTTTCATACCGAACGTTTCTCGCCACTAACTATTGTTCATGTGAATCAGATCGCTGACTATGCATGTCCGTATCAACGGCCTTCTGTTTTAAAATAATTAACTTAATCTAAAGGACGTACGTGACAGGAAAACTCGTTGGGTGGTAACGGTGAATCAACATACGAATATCTCGTCTTCGAGCCGGATGCCTCGATTATAATGATAATCGAATTTGCAGGAGGAAGTTCCAATCAGGAATTACCGAGCTTCTGACCGGTCGATACCCGGTGTAATCAAAATATGTAATTTTCAATTACTTGAGCACACAAAATTTTCGGCTTGATTACAATCCCCGCCTTGTCCTTCGCCGACTAATGCAGATTTGCACAGTTATTGAAATATGAAAAATAGATGTACACCGCAGTGAACCTCTTGGAAAATGACCTATACCGTATTGATCCAGAGTCAATATAAAATTGATTATTCAGCAGCACTCTGCATAATCTTTAAGATCCGTCTTTTAAAAGCTGTTTTCTTTCGTACCTTTTAAGGTCGAGGGAAATTATGCAAAGTTCGTTCTTACGTGTCATTATCGTCTGTGCATACCTTTTTTCTTGATAAATAATATATGAATAATTTCAATATTTTAATATTGGCACGATGAAAACAAAATCGTATACATGCATGGAAATGAGGACAGTGACATTTGCAAGTACAAAATTGGGGGTGTTTTATAGTGGATGGTTTGAGTTCCTGGCCAATGTACAAGGAACTGGCGTCAGTCCAAAATGACCATCCGCGATAGTGGTGAGAGCGGTTTGTCGATTCCACCGCGATATCGTGTTTCCTTCCTGAAAGGTATTCGCGCGAGGCGATTCCTGAACTCGTGCAACTCCGTTTACTTACTACTCGCGTCTTCCTTAATTTATGTAAACCCGAGTTTCCTGCAAAACTACGCCAACAGCTTGTAGCGTGCAGCAACCCTTTCCCGGTGCACGCGATTAATCCTTCGTCATTAATTCAAAAATCACTCAATATTCGAGATACGTTTCGCGCTCCCGGACGTTCTTCCAAGACTCTGAAATTAATTCTCTCGGGCGGATACTTCTTGATTGCATTATTTTTATCTCGATGGATTTTTTCTTATTTGCATAATATGAAATATATTTCGATATTTATTTTCCTCTGCTGTATGAGATTAAATATTGAACTATTTTTGGCAATGATATTATTTATAAATAATTGTAATTCTTTCTCATGAACTAATTTCGTTCAGCGAGGGGTTGCACGAGTAAAAATGTCGGCGATATTCAAAAGATCGTGTTGGTATTTGCCCTCATAACTAGTTCCACGGGTTCGATAAAATTGTCTTCATACCGAAGCATATATTAATACCCTTCGCCCACGAACGTGCTGCAGCAACTGAATTCTTCGGTTTTTCCAAATTTCTGCGACTCGCAGTTCTCGGAAGAAAATCATATTATACGTACATTGATACGTTTCGAACGTTGTATAAATTAAACAAGTACGCGAGTGGTTTAGGTATTTATGGATAAATGAAACTACCTATTATGGTGTTTAAATTATTTATTTTTGTATTGAAAATGTGAAAGTACATGGCATCGAATCGTAGATTATTGTTTATCATAAATTATTAATAATCATTAGTGTACATTTTTATTTCTCATTCGTTTGTCACCGGAATGAACATAGTAAAAATATCCAAAATATACATATAACAGATAAATATGCTTATATAGTCTATGGGAAGTACCAACAAAAAAATTTTATGTACAAATGTGCTAACAACCTATTATGAAATACAGTTGTACATTATCAGTTACCTGGTTGAAATGTATGTAAAAATATTGTTAAGAAAAATATTACCTCGATTAGAATAAACTTTTGTACTGTAAAAACGGACTGTCTGAATAGTTCAATATGCCGTTAGAAAACATGTATTAAATATTTACATTTGGTAAATTTTTGTGGGGAGAACAACGCTATCTCTACCGTATTTGGCTGAACGAATATGGAGCGTTTTTGAGCAGTAAAGACGCGTTTCATTCATGTTTTACAATAAAAGTTATGATCCGAAAATTTACAATAATTAGTGCATGCAATTCAGTTGCTTGGCTCGTTACTGATTGCGGCCTGAGTGTTAGGTGTGAAGTACATAGAGTCCAAATAACATTTGGCAAAATCGCTGACGATGCTTCTATCCGGTATGCTTTGACTCATTCCATAAATTGCGAACTGAAAGAAGAGTAATTTAATATTGCATTGTATTACATTTATATTAATCATATTCACCCTTCCTTCGACGGGAATTTCTGGATTCTTTAGGATCGTGCTTAA
This sequence comes from Ceratina calcarata, assembly GCF_001652005.2. Classification (NCBI taxonomy): domain Eukaryota; kingdom Metazoa; phylum Arthropoda; class Insecta; order Hymenoptera; family Apidae; genus Ceratina; species Ceratina calcarata. The sequence goes on along the minus strand of NW_017165837.1, from coordinate 2,373 downwards.
TTCAGTTTGAACGTCGCTTAAAAATTGGTCCGCGACACCATGCTGCGTATGAACATACGTAACGCAGAGATGTACACCGCAAGGGAATTGAAGTGGATTCAAATTCCATCCTTTTTCATTTAAAGCTTCCGATAATTTATAAATATCAAAATCGTTTGATCCCAGTGCAATAACTGAGGTGGCCGGAGTACCAAAAATAAAAATTCCATCCAATTTCCTCAACCTGCAATTAATTTTATATATTTAATTACGAGTAAAGAGACAGAACCGCTGATGAAGACAAAAATAAGAACCTTTGTTCAATATATTTAGTAGTTTCAATAATTTTCTTTGTCGATTCGAGATATTCATTGTAACCGAAGTACATTAACGTTGCCCAACACGAAGCTATAATACCACCAGCTCTCGAGCCACTGACAGTCGGCGAACCATAAATACCACCGGGCCAATCAGTTGTTATAGTATACTGATGGTGCCTCAGCTTTTTGTTTCTATAAAGAATGATCGATGAACCCTTCGGAGCATACCCGTACTAAAAAATAAACGAAACAAAGTTGGTAGAAGTGGAATTAATTTTATACGTGCATACAGAAAGTATTTATATGTACTTTATGTGTGTCCGCTGATATGCTAGTAACACCGGGAAGTCTAAAGTCAAAAGGTGGTACATCGAAACCAGCGTCGGGCATGAAACAAAGTAAGAATCCACCGAGACAAGCGTCAACGTGAACTGGGATATTGTACTTCACTCCCAGCTTAGATATTGCTTCAATATTATCCATTGTCCCATATGGGAAATTTGGCGTTGATCCTGCTAACTGTTATAAATATCACTTAAATTCAAACATGAGAGCTCGATTTAAATATCAACTGAAGGGACTCTTGCTCACCATTATTGTATTTCTCGTAATAGCTCTTTCCATAGACTTGATACAAACAGTATAGCTACTTTGGTTTACAGGTACGATACGCACTTTAATTTTTAAGTACTGGGCAGCTTTATCAAAAGCAGAGTGTACAGTCACAGGTACCACTATCTCTGGCTTCTTGATACCCTTCACTTGCCTTGCATAATCCCTATACGCTTTACATGCTAACAAAATTGACTCCGTACCACCACTGGTCATCTGTAATGAATTGCATTTTAAGTTATCAATCGCTTGACATTTATTTCTAAAAATAACTCACCGTTCCACAAGAATCTTCACCGCCGTGAAATAAATTACAAGCTATTTTAACTACTTCTGCTTCCATTTTGCATACACCTGGAAAAACGTCAGGGTGCAATGGATTTGTATAAGATGCAATGCTATAAATATCACCCATCAGTTGTAAGAGATCAGTATCAATTCTGTAGATGGCACCAGACACTCTGCCACTTTTCCAATCGTAACTACCTAATAATATTAGACGATCATTTATGTGTGTTGCATAACTCAACGCAATTTCTATTCTTTTTAATAATTGCATTACCTAACTGAATAGATTGCTTTACTTTTTCTATGATCTCCTTTGGTTTTATGCCCTCCTCTGGGAGTTTTACAATAAAAAGAACATCTTTCATCCTCTGCAACACTTCTTCTTTAAATGTCTCATTAATATTATCCAGTTCCTGATCGATCTTGTTCCTGATAGCAGGTATACAATTCATTAAACTAAACATCTGCTTCTTAGCCCTTTCAGCAAGACCTGAAAGAAGTATGAAAATTACAATGGGATGAAATTATTAGAAACGTTTGATACGAAAATTGAATATCAAAATTAATCGTACTTTCTTCTTGGAAGACAAAATTCCATAGCCATACTGAGCTAAGAATGGTTGTACTTGTTATGGTCACTATTTTCCATGGTTCGTCCCCTTGGAAATAATTGTTAACCAGCTCTTTTAACACATAAATAGGATACATGTTTATCTAAAACAGAAACTACATTATTAATATCATATCAATAGGTATTACTACCATGTAACGTATAAATTCTACTGATAACTATGCTTATGGAATGACAAGATTAGTGTTATCTCACAGGTGCTTAACTCGAGGATTCAAAACAAGTACGCCTTTTCTTTCTTTATGTATATACATTTTTTCTCATACCTGTCCTCAACGTACTTTATCTCACCGCTCTCTCTTTGTTCTCTTAATCTTAGTTAGCATTGTTCCTTATTCCCCTAACTAGTTATTAGTGATTCTATTTTTAATAATCTCGCTTTTTCGAATACGATCAATTTAAATATTAAATATTGACTCATATAGGCAAATCTATGTACATATCTCAAGCAAAGTTTTTGAATACATACCACAAATAATTAGCGTAGCACAGTGATATTAAAAACAGATACAATCACCAAGGAACATATTCACATCAGAGCTG
>NW_017165836.1:0-219 GCF_001652005.2 Ceratina calcarata | reverse complement strand
TTAACATTTACTAATAATTTATTATATGACTGTAAATAATATAAAAAATATTAAACAGACGTAACCGAGGTCGAGCTGAATGAAATTCAAATCGTGCTACACGGTATTTTCGTAACGCGCCAGTTTTTAATCCGATAACGCGGTTCCTTCCTGGATCTTCATCGTCAAAATAATGTTTATCGAGAGAAATATTCTTTCCGTTTTGTCTAATCGTGTCAG
>NW_017165835.1:0-219 GCF_001652005.2 Ceratina calcarata | reverse complement strand
ACATAATAATTAGAATACATTTTCATTATTCCACTTAGTGCATATTTCTATGTCGTAGGATTCGTTGAAAATCATAGTAGTTAACGAACAGACTAACTTGATAACAAAAATTACAATATGAATAACATCTATAAATTAGAGTTTTCATTACATTGACATTAGAAACGATCTATTGTTTAACTCCCACAGTATTTCAGTTCGCTAATTAATACATCGTGT
>NW_017165834.1:0-219 GCF_001652005.2 Ceratina calcarata | reverse complement strand
AATGCGAGTTGTCATCATTCGAATCGAAAGCCGATGCAAGCAGGCCGAAACGATTTGATGTTGGCACGTTCGGAACCGCCTCCATTTTGTCGAAGCTCGGCCCCGTGCACGTGGCGACCGGCGTAACGGACTTTGCGAACTCTTTGTCTAGAGACACAGAGTTGCTTGGAGAGACTCTCCTCGATAAGATTTCTTTTAATTGCGCAGCACTAATTTTAG
>NW_017165833.1:0-219 GCF_001652005.2 Ceratina calcarata | reverse complement strand
ATTCACGGTAGATACCATTCGTATAATAAGCTGCTGCACCTCTTCTGAACTCTCGAATCTGTTTTGTTAGGAATTTCTACTTTAAAATTTATAGCTGAACTAGCCACATCCCGATTATACGTGAACGTTATGTTATCTGCGTCCGCGTTTCGCGTGTTTGATTCGATGAAAGATTTCCGTATTGAACTATACTTCTACTTGTCGAGTATCTGTTTTCCC
>NW_017165832.1:0-219 GCF_001652005.2 Ceratina calcarata | reverse complement strand
CAGGAAACACAGGTAAAAAGAAAGAAAAGGGCATACCTCATGAATAAAGCAGGCTCGGCCACATCGCGAAAACGGACGCAGGTACTGGAGACCCGGGACGAGGAGACAGACGCCGAGACAAAGAGACGGAACTACCCCTAACAGGGACGGACACATAAATATCTCCAACTCTCCTACTTAGCGAATTCACTACGAAATGCCATTACAAGATGAACAAAT
>NW_017165831.1:0-219 GCF_001652005.2 Ceratina calcarata | reverse complement strand
GTCAATTCCTTTTTTATTCTATACAAGTATTTGCCAAAGCAGGCATGACCTGTGATAATTTGAGCCATACGATAAGTCATTTTCCCGTGTTTCCTACTTATCCATTGTTCAAAATGCGGGAAAAGGGCTGCTAGAAGGGTATGGGAAGTAAAAGGTCTCTCACATGTATGGGAATGAGTGTGAGTTGCAAAGGATATGCGAGGTGGTTCCGGATAACGG
>NW_017165830.1:0-219 GCF_001652005.2 Ceratina calcarata | reverse complement strand
CTCTCTCTTATCATCATCATTGATTTTTGTATATGTATTTGTTAGATGTACAAGAATGAATTTAATTAATTTCATACAACAGAGAATGCAAGACGTCTCGTGATGATTTTTAGAAAATCAAAATTCATCGATTTATAAAAGAGCTACTATGATAGAATCTGTTTAAAAATAATAGGTGCTAGTAAAAGTTTGATGGAACAATATTTCAGATATCTAGAG
>NW_017165829.1:0-219 GCF_001652005.2 Ceratina calcarata | reverse complement strand
TGTGCGTTGACATATCAAAGTAGATAATTTAATAATTGTAGCAGGACACATAGTGTAAAACATTGTGTGTGAGTTGACAATTATTTATATCGTTAGTATAGTAAGCGAGTGTTATAGGTTATATTACACCATATGTCTGTACAGATAGGCACTTATAAATCACGTTCATGTCGGTCATGCGCATATGTGATACATGTTGTAATTGGTTCGAGTATACCA
>NW_017165828.1:0-219 GCF_001652005.2 Ceratina calcarata | reverse complement strand
TTTATACATATGTGGGATACAAGTCGACTTATAAACGTTTAAGCCGAATGTACCTCGAAAGGGCACCTATATCCCTAAGTATCCCACAGTATTCCGCTTGCCAACTATTTTTTCGCGTAGTTTCCGTTGTAATACACATTCTTCTAGTGTTCTCAAGAGGCATACACTCTTGTTTTATACATATGTGGGATACAAGTCGACTTATAAGCGTTTAAGCCG
>NW_017165827.1:0-219 GCF_001652005.2 Ceratina calcarata | reverse complement strand
TTTCCATTTCACTTAAATTAATTTCATTTCACAGTTTTATTCAAATTCTTCTGTCCTGCTTGCAATAACCCAGGAGTTTATTATATTTAATTAAACCGTTCGCTCGCGTTGTATCGTGACGTCACGTTAGATTATAATTTTAATTATGATTAAAAGGAAAATTATCGAAATTAATTACAACCGTGTTACCCACGTTTGCTTCTAGGGTTACGGAAGGTT
>NW_017165826.1:0-1973 GCF_001652005.2 Ceratina calcarata | reverse complement strand
GATGACATTTTTATCAACCTTATCTTATAAAATTATTCTATAAATCATGGATCGAAATGTAATGATTTCATTGATTAAATTCGTGGTTTTTATTAGTCAATGATTTAGAAATTAAACAGGACTTAATTAAATTAACTAATTTGAAGATTTAATGTTTCTAGTACATTCAAGGAATCGAGCGTGTCGTATGTAATCGATTATTGAACCTTGATCACGGCCACGTCACACTATCGAAAGCCGTTAGAGATACTGTATGTATGTATATCGTTTCCCAGACCAGTGGGAGCCATCGGGTAACCTTGATCGCGTATCACCATTCAAAGAATGATGGATCTATAATAGAATTCGCATTGCGTCGATTCGATTCCATCGCAGGCGGTACGTTTTCTTCGGCCTTGAATACCAGACGCTCGTCCGACACGAGGAAACCGAGCTTCGTTACGAGTACTATACGGAGGATCGAACAAAGTCGGGAAAGGAAACGATATGTATTCTAGTCACATACCGCCTTCGTGTCTGTCTCGCTTCCATGTACAGTTTCGTGTACGAACAATCGCATCACTTCAGGAAAAACGACAGTTTCACGTTTTAAACGATTTAAGGACCTAATTTGTCCTTTTTCCTTAATTTAATTCACGATGTAATAATTATTTTAATAATCCCGCAAAGTTTGTACAATTCGCCCAGTGTTTTATTAAAAACTGTTAAAAGTTAGCTTTGTCATTGTTTTTATTTAAGAACTTATACAATCTTAACGAAAGAAAGTCTAGAAACTTGTCAAAGACCTGACCACCCCTCATAAAAATTCTCCATCACGCCCGTACGTGGTGTGCAAGAGACGAGACAAAGCGAGTATAGCGCGAACATGGTGAAAGAGGAAGAAGCACGCATTTTCCCCAGTGTCCTGTGTCCTTTGTTCCCTGTTGGCGAGCTCGGCGCTTGCTGCATCGATGCACGAACTGCGTAGCGAGCTAATCTTGGGGAAAAGATAAGAGAGAATCGTGGGGGCGTGAAGCGAACGGGTTAAAGTAGGAGGAGTGAGACGACGCGATGCGAACAAGCGGAGAGAGGAGCCCGAGCACGTGGCTCGATGGCTAGGTCAAACGCGCACAATGCCCGAAACCGTGCCAGGCAGCGTGGAAAATACATTGGGTAATTCCGAACTGACAGACGCGCCTTCGCGTTCGCGTGCACACGTGCTCGAAAACCGTGCGAGCTCTCTCGCCGCGCCGCCGCTCCTCCGCCGTTCTCCTCTTTGCTTCTCGCGCGATCGACTGACTATGACTATGCTATATCAACGCAAATGCGCAGCTGTACATCGAATGTTGACCGAGAAACTTGTTGATGAAACCGGAGACGTGTAATTGAAAACTAGGTACAATGTACTTCAAGAACGAACTTTGCATTTTAAAGGGATAGGAAAATGTACATTTGAACTGAACAGATATTATGTTTCAGTGAATAGACCGTAATAATAATGTAGACATATGTATGAAAATAGACAATCGTCAAGTGGGAGGCTTGAGTCTAGGCGATTGAGAAGAAGAAAATGAATGGTAGAGTTTAGTTTTTTCTATTGACATGTGGGAGAGAGAGGGAAAGAGTGAGATAGAAAAACTCCTCCAAAGTTTTCTCTACATTTTACGAGCACTATAAAAGTACATTGGACGCTCAGTCTATTCTCTTATGTCTATGTATGATAATGAATTTAATTTTTTATAACAACTGAAATGAAAATACTGGTGCATAAAGAACTAGAAAGAATATCCTGGAAGTGCGTTTTACGCATGTTTATGTGAGAAGTCTCGCTAAATCCCTTGCACGAAACTTGATGGTCCGAGGTGTAACTCGAGGACTTCCTAGGAAAGTGTTTTCGGTTTCTGTGTTAAACGGTAATATATATATACGTATATGTCCGTTATCGGCGTGACCATTGTTTATCGCTTTGGTCTGCGCGATAAGTTCTTTCCTCA
>NW_017165825.1:0-219 GCF_001652005.2 Ceratina calcarata | reverse complement strand
CTAGAATCCTTGTTACCATATTTTCTGTAATTATCACCCTGATAGCCTGTTTTGTGCCTGACTATTCTTAAACGGCGATATGCCTGACGGCATTATTCTTTATAAAAATTGCGATATCACTTACTCGTGTGAAAATAGTCCAAGGGGATGACAATATAACACGCACACTACCGATTCGTCCTTTCCGGAATTATAAGTATCATGATAGACGAGGAACTT
>NW_017165824.1:0-219 GCF_001652005.2 Ceratina calcarata | reverse complement strand
AACGATTGCCGATAAAAAAGAAGGTACATACGTAACAAACATTTTCTTAAGACGCGTTTATATTTCAAGTAAATTTAATCAAATCTGCGTATACGGACTGAATACGTTTATTGACTTAATGCACTTGTAAAGACACAAATTAAGTAGGTTATTCCAGACAAACTGCGTATATACGTATACGTTGGGTATTACTTTCCTCCTGCTTCTCTTCTACTTTAA
>NW_017165823.1:0-219 GCF_001652005.2 Ceratina calcarata | reverse complement strand
TGTAACACAAAAAATGGAACAATTTTTTACAGTCTGCCATTGATAGGGGAAATATATACAGCCACAAGCTGTAGATAGATGTACTTAAAAATGATCGTTACGTGTTAATGTATACTTAAACATTAACTTTAGTTAGCAAAAAGGAAGTATTTTCTCGAAACAATTTTTTACAGTCTGCATGGCACGGCGCGATCCGGCACACATCCGGCGCGATCCGGC
>NW_017165822.1:0-219 GCF_001652005.2 Ceratina calcarata | reverse complement strand
CTTGTTTTTTAAATTAATAAGCCATTTACGAAATGACATAGTAATTTTTACGTTTTTATTAGTGAAGATTGAATAAACTGACAATGATAATAATAATACTTTAATAACAAGAATTTTCAAAATAATTACGCTTAATAATTAACATTAGAACTACCGACGATTGACGTATATCTATTTCTATCGGAGGAGTAAAAATGATTTGTTTTTCAAATTAAAGAG
>NW_017165821.1:0-219 GCF_001652005.2 Ceratina calcarata | reverse complement strand
TCTCAAAAGTACATGAATGTCTAAAACAATTGTTCACTCGGCGGACAATTGTAAGTCAAAGAATAATTTCTGAAATTCGGATTCAGAAACGCTTTAGACTGTCCAATCGTATTTTCTGATTTATTATAATTTTAGATGCTACGCTACGATTTGGATACACGTGCATTTTGCAACGTAAGTACATTGTTATGTAAGTAAAATTAAAAACTTGCCATTACA
>NW_017165820.1:0-219 GCF_001652005.2 Ceratina calcarata | reverse complement strand
ATTTTATTTCTCATGAATCATGATTAGACCGCGGATTTTATGCAATTATAAGAAAATTCAATATGCAGGAATGATAAATGCCATGTGTAATGTATAAAACAATTCAGAACAGCTGAGTACATAATTCAGTATTTCCAATAGTATCCAAGTTTAGCACAAGTACTTAGTGTCGTCTACTAACTTATAATGTAAATGGATTTAACTAGTAAGCAAGAATTT
>NW_017165819.1:0-219 GCF_001652005.2 Ceratina calcarata | reverse complement strand
TTCAAGTTCAAATATCCAGCGGATATTTTCAACCATTTTCAACAGACTCTGGCTCTCGAATGGAGAATTGCTGGCGTGCGGTGTGAAAAATAAACCGTCGATTTATTTGATTTCTTGTGAGTATCCGTAATAAATTCGAGTTTTCGACACGAGTAAAATATTGTGTAAATGTGTGTAATGAATTTATTTGCTGTTGGGGTGATTAGGTAATTCAACATT
>NW_017165818.1:0-219 GCF_001652005.2 Ceratina calcarata | reverse complement strand
GTAAATGAGTTATAATCCGAGAGCGGCAGTGGAATTGTTCCGCGAACAGTATTCCAATCGGAACAAACACTTGGAATAAAAACGTGTATGCAAATTTTAAATTGCAGGATGCAATATGACAGTGGATTTATAAAATCGAAAGTGGCAGTGAATTTGGAAAGTGCAAAAGTGACAATTTTTGTTTTGTGAAAATTTGCCAGTGGGAAAGTGACAGTGATC
>NW_017165817.1:0-219 GCF_001652005.2 Ceratina calcarata | reverse complement strand
CAGTTATACATATATTCGACTTGAATATGAGGTTGCGATGTACAGGTTCTTATTGAGTTCACGTCACAAGTGAAGAAGAAGCAATTATTTTTTCACACACTTCTTGTGTGTTCCTTTTATTTACAGTATAGATTCTACTCCATCATATCAGGCCTGGCCAACATGCGACCCGCTGCGTTAAGCCGGCTACAGACCTATGCTCGCGCGCACGGCCAAGAA
>NW_017165816.1:0-219 GCF_001652005.2 Ceratina calcarata | reverse complement strand
TTTATCAGACTTACTCGAATTTTTGACACTCATCTACAATTAATATAAATGTTTAGAACGTGTCAACGAAGTCCACATTTGTTGGCTGTTAGCGCGCGAGCATTCGCGTGCAAAGACGAGACAAGATTCATTAATTGTGTTCGTATGTCGACATCTATTCATTTCCGAATCGGTAAATTTCCACATTTCATGGAGCACAAGCTCATTGGGATTCATCTG
>NW_017165815.1:0-219 GCF_001652005.2 Ceratina calcarata | reverse complement strand
CGACTGAATGATTGATTGACTTTCCTTTGCGATTAAAAGGCTTGAATAATTATAAAACAGAGCGAGAGAAATTGACGGTCAAGATCGAAGAACACGCTTTATCTCTTTCTCGAAAATCGATGCCAATACGTCGTCAAAAAACGGTTTAACGAGACAGAGAAGTACAAATGGGCTGACGAATGGAAAAAGGTATGAATAATAATGAAAGACCCTTAGTCG
>NW_017165812.1:0-219 GCF_001652005.2 Ceratina calcarata | reverse complement strand
TGGCAAATTTGTATTTTGGGAATAAATAATAAACTGTCTTAGTAATAAATAATATACAATGGCAATGTGTATTGAGAGGCAAATTGAAATGATGGAAATAAGTGATTTTTTCATTTTATTTCCATTTCATAAAATATGCAATGCCTGAACTTCAAACAGAATCTTGTATATAAATTTTATGTCGACTAAAGAATAGATTCTCTTTCCAACAAATGATGT
>NW_017165811.1:0-219 GCF_001652005.2 Ceratina calcarata | reverse complement strand
GAAAGTAAATATGATAATTTATTAGCTATAAATGAATACAATATCCAAGAGTAACGGATATATCTGTATGTGTTATATACGCGAATATGAAAACAAATGTGTAATTATCGTTATATGTATGGACTCAATTAATATCGATAAATTATTCAACAATAAACTTTTGAACTTAATAATATTAAATCACTGCGATGGAGGTGGCACACAACTTCCGTTTCGTTC
>NW_017165810.1:0-219 GCF_001652005.2 Ceratina calcarata | reverse complement strand
GGTCCAGCGACGGGCCGGATTGGTTTTCCTCTGATTTGCGTTGGGATTCCTGCTTTTCATATTCTTTCCGAGCTTGAAGTCTACGGCATTCTTCGATCAGGTGTCCCGTTTTCTTACAGTATCTACAGGTCTTTTCATTTCCTGCATTTTGGTCGCGATTCCTGTCGCGAGGGTCACCGCGTTTATCTTCGTAACGTTTGGGACTGTTATTTTGATTGT
>NW_017165809.1:0-219 GCF_001652005.2 Ceratina calcarata | reverse complement strand
AGGTATAGGGAAAAGCGTGTATAAGAAAAAATGTGTGGGTGACGTCCAGCGGGCCTGGTCGAGTAAGACCCCTGCTAAAGCGAGAGGGTAAAAAAACCGCGGAAAGCGGGAAAGAGACCGAGCATAGCGGCAAACCTGGAGACCGGGAACCTCGGGAGCGGAAAATAAAGCGAGAGGGGGAAAAACCGCGGAGAGCGGTAAAGAGACCGAGCATAGCGG
>NW_017165808.1:0-219 GCF_001652005.2 Ceratina calcarata | reverse complement strand
CTTTTAATCCTTATGATATCCCCCTATTAAATTCAATTATTTTAGTTTCATCAGGATTCTCTATTACATGAAGACATTATTGTATTATAAATAATAATTTTAAAAACTTTAAAAAAAGATTAATTTTAACTATTTTTTTAGGAATTTATTTTTCAATTCTTCAATATATTGAATATAATGAAGCATCATTTTGTATTAATGATAGAATTTATGGATCTA
>NW_017165807.1:0-219 GCF_001652005.2 Ceratina calcarata | reverse complement strand
TTACTGTCGCTATCACCATTATCAGATCCTCTAACGTTAGATTGAATAGTTTGTACGGTCAGAAACGTGGCCGTGTACCATTATTAAAACTGTCGCTGTCGATAGTATTATCACTGTCGCTGTTCGAGGCAATGTTCGCAATGAAACACTCTCACGATCTATATTGACTGTCATTACCATTGACAAAGACATATTCGCGAGTCAGCCAGTCGGCAGAAG
>NW_017165806.1:0-219 GCF_001652005.2 Ceratina calcarata | reverse complement strand
TTAGTTTCATTTGGACAGTCGCAATCGTAGAATCGCTTCCATGCAAAAAATCGTGTAATAATCGTGTAGTGGGTGATATCGAAGATATAATGTCAAATCAAAAACGTGGTGGTGTGCAAGACCCTTCGACATCGCAGGATATATCAGAGAGTCAGGAGGAAGTGTTGCAAAAGGAAATTTTGAAGCTGCAAATAAAAGATGCAGTCATTTGTTACGAAG
>NW_017165805.1:0-1978 GCF_001652005.2 Ceratina calcarata | reverse complement strand
ATCCAATATTTATAAATTCTTTTTCCCAGTAAACGCAATAAATGGAACAGTAGCAATCACTTAAACAAATTATGCCATGTTCCTGGAAGCATAACTTGATATAGTGAAACTGCGTGGCGCCGTACAATTTGCATTTGACCTCGTAGATTTTTAAAAGAAGAAGCGTTTCCCGCCTCCGTGGCACGGAAGGAACGAATCTAACTTTTAAGAAATTCGTTTCCCTCGTGAAAACTCGTTACAATAATTCTCTACCCCCGGTTTCAGATAAACCAGACGAAAATTACAACCGTTCGATTGAATTCGTACGCGCCACGAGCTTTCGGTACATAGTTTCCAACTTCCGGGTCGTAGATCTTTCTTAGCAGAATCCCTGGTCAAACTTTTCCAAGCAACACACCCGACTGGCTTTCGAGGCAGTGTCTTCGAGAAAAACAAAGTTGATAATTCTTCGGTAAACGAAATCTCAAACGTATTCTTCCATTTATCAATACTGGCGTCGATAAATTGTGAAAAATCGGCGTTGTCACGCACGAGATTTCGACTTGAGCCAACGCAACGGCCGTCGATGCTGCGAGGCACGAGGCAGGAGGCGAGAGTTTGACGTTCGTTAAGCCGCCTCTGGTACGTATGCAAACGCGATTCGATTAACTTAATTATGGGAATCACGGAATCTGTTAGATCGGCGAGGACTTCGGTCTATTCAACGGGAACTCGGGCAAATCAAGTGAAAGCTTTGAGGGACGATCGGTGATGGAAACACGACGGTGTAAAATTTGCCGGCTTTTCGGTGCAGAGGGTGCAGGAAGCTGCCGCGGTGGTTAGTTACCCAGCAAAGCCTCCAATCGATACAGCCTCCCTTTTGCGTCCTACGCCCCCCGTTCGTTCGGGTGTGGTGGTACCCACCGCGCCGACTGCCGTCCTAGGACTACCTGTTAGATGTTCCAACATATGCCACGCGCGTGGATGTGAACGTGTGCTCGTTCGGTCGCTCGTCCACGATAAGGCTTCTTTCGACCTCGGATTCCCTGAGGAGGGCGTGGGACCTGGCAGCGTAAATTTTCACGCTAACCTTCTACCGCCCCTTCTATGTACCCCGAAATGGTTTCTACGACTCCCGTGGTTTTGGCGAGGTCATTCAAGAGAACCCTGGATACTTGCCTGGCTCGAATCTACATTTCATCATATACGTTATACCAGCTGGATCGATGCGAAGCCGATATTGTCTGTTTATTGATTTTACTATAGAGAATGCATTTCTTTTGTGTAATGTAGCAATATAAATTAATGGGTCTAAATTTACACGTTGTACGATTTACAAATTATTTAATAGTCAATGCTATCGAATAAAATACAATAATCACTGCTCGTATAACCTTCAGAATACACAATAAACTACGTTTTATTTTGCAATTTAAAATACGACGCGATACGGTGTAAATTCGTTTCGGTTTTCATGTTTCCCTTTTTAATGGACATTTTCACCGGCAACAAATTTCGGCCCAATTTCAACGGCTCTTGATTGCTCACAGTACCCCCATGCGTTTCCCAATTTATCCCTCATACTATACAATAACATAGGAAGTCGACACTCGACCCTTCCAATTAACAGCAATATCGGCCAGCCTCGAAAACGTGGCCATCGGTATTTCCACTTGAACGCAGCAAAAATGTAATATCATCAAAAATCCAACCGGCCTCGTAATTTCAATTCCGCGCCATCGCATTCGCACAATGCAATATAATCGCGATTCGAGTTTTACGCGTCTACACGGTGAGTCAGTACGAACTATCCCAAATGAATATTTGGATAAAACAGTATTTCTGTACACTCCTAACATTTGATAGAATATTTCATTTACTGATGGAATAATAATGCGAAGCAATACAAATATAAACGAGTACAATTGCAATTATTATAATTATTTGCCGACTCGATTAATTGTATGAGCAATGCTCACTGATTCCAAATTTCGTTGTT
>NW_017165804.1:0-219 GCF_001652005.2 Ceratina calcarata | reverse complement strand
TAGACTCAAGAATTGCTCCAATAACAAGGAGAAATTCCAGGTATTCCTGGCAGTCGTAAGCAATCTCGACTAAATGCCGGATCTACCAAAGATCATACTTTGGAACATGAGGTCGTTCAGGAAGTACAGAAATGAACTACTGTTATTGATCACAAAAGAGCAGCCGAACGTTGTCCTCCTCATGGAAACGTTCCTGACTGCAAACGATGCTGCCAGTAT
>NW_017165803.1:0-219 GCF_001652005.2 Ceratina calcarata | reverse complement strand
GCAGAACACTCGAACCGATGACAAGAGACAGTTCTCAGACTTACACTTACCAGATCCCAAGACCGAATTGCCTTTAGTCGTATACATCCTGCTTGTCCCCTGAGTGAAACCACGAGGAAACCACCACGTTTCGCTATCGGCAAAACACGTTTCGCTATTGGCAAAGTTGCTCTTTCACCGAACGTAGCGTCCTTCGCAATTATTCGCTGACGTACACGA
>NW_017165802.1:0-220 GCF_001652005.2 Ceratina calcarata | reverse complement strand
GAATATGGTTGGCATAATCATTATATTGTTCTACTCAATTGTAACTAGACTCTAGCAGATTTTATGCATTTATAAGGAAACGGAATATGCAAAAATGATAGCAATTAATGTACAAAACTGTGTAGGACATCAAAAGCTGAATAGATATTTCAATATTTTATTAATAGAATAAATGTTTATTTGTAATACATATATAAATGTTTCATTTTACATAAACATT
>NW_017165801.1:0-220 GCF_001652005.2 Ceratina calcarata | reverse complement strand
TTCTCTATTGTTTGATTTACACGTGGACGGGGCATTCTTATAACGATATTTTTAGCCAGTTATTCTAATAATTAAAGCAAATTTAACAATTCCATTTTACTTTTATTATGAGATTAAAAATAGCTTTAAACAAGTGAAATGTTACTAGTGTCCGGAAACTTTTGTCCGGCAATTTGTTGTTTCGATTTTGGTTAAATAAATTTTTCGTTACCAAAAAAAT
>NW_017165800.1:0-220 GCF_001652005.2 Ceratina calcarata | reverse complement strand
GAAAACATTGCGCACCTTTAATTCAGTGAACGACTGCGAAACTGTGTGATTCGGCTCATCGAGCTTTCTGTCTATTTAAAGACGTCCCTGCTCAACGAATCGATCGATGATCAATTTAATAGCTGTGTAACTATGCCATCGTATCTCGCGTTCTTCGATGCATAGGAAAATGTGGCAGTTGAACGGAATAAGAAATAAGGATGTTAGCCCCTGAGGCGAA
>NW_017165799.1:0-220 GCF_001652005.2 Ceratina calcarata | reverse complement strand
CGTGAATTAAAAACACGACAGACGTGTGAGGATATGATAATAAGTTCAGATAATAATACGACACTGAAAGCTTCGAAAGACATTCCTTTTAATGAAATATGTATTTAACGGTTCCACGGGTGTCGTGTGACATTACCTGATTATTACGTACGCGTCTTCCGCAGTTGTCACTTCCATCATAATGTCTAATAGAAACGATTATTATATGCAGGGAAAAATT
>NW_017165798.1:0-220 GCF_001652005.2 Ceratina calcarata | reverse complement strand
GGTCAGAATTTTGAATTTCTTCCCTAGCAGGTATTGTCGTAAGCGCTTTACAGCCGATACGATGGCTAACAATTCTTTCTCGGTGGTAGTGTAATTAGTTTCGGCTTTGTTTAATGTCCTACTAATATAGCAACAGGGGTGTCCTTCTTGGGATAGGATTGCTCAGAGCCCAGAATTGGAGGCGTCTGTTATTAGCGTGAAAGGTTTATTAAAATCGGGA
>NW_017165797.1:0-220 GCF_001652005.2 Ceratina calcarata | reverse complement strand
GCGAAAAAAATTTATACAGAAATTGTAGATCTCGTCGTCCTCTACAAAAAAGGTCCCATACAATTTTCTCGTAAGTCGTGCGGTTTAGGAGTTATTGAGGAAAAACAAAATTTTTTGCCAAAAGTTCGCTATTTCGATGGTGGGATAGTCGGATTTCATCAACGTCAATAAAATGCCGATTAATCGTACGTAACTCGTTAAATACTGGAGTTAGAAGAAA
>NW_017165796.1:0-220 GCF_001652005.2 Ceratina calcarata | reverse complement strand
CTATTAATACCTTACTGCATCCGGTTCAGTTAACGAATTTAGAAGTGAATATTAAATGAATTAGAATCAATAAACGTCCTCATTGTTACATTACTAAAATATATTAGATTTCAAACATTTCGATCGTTACAAAGAACATTCTTTAAGGAAGACCGTCCTTCTTTATAGATTTAAGTAGGAGGTTAACCGGTATAGAAGCTGCTTGTGAGCCGCTCCCGTT
>NW_017165795.1:0-1980 GCF_001652005.2 Ceratina calcarata | reverse complement strand
GGAGGAATTAGCCTTGAGAGATTGAATAATTACGCGTCCGCGAGAATTTTAAATGAAAAGGTCCGTTAGACCTGTTAATGTTTTTCGGAGAAACTGCGATTCGTTTCTTATGTTTCCCGAGCGGTGAGTCATACGGGCGTGTATACGTCTGGAGTACGAGTGCGAGAAAGCCGCGTATAGTCGAAGACAGAGAGCCGTGTATCGGCAATCATACGCGTACCGCGGATTCTACTTACTCCTTCCCGGTGCGTCAAACCTCGAGTTACGAGAAGTGTCTAAGAAAGAATCGGCATTTTTCATGCTATTTCTAGGATAGCTACTCTTTCGTAATTTAGCACGCAATTTTACGGCGGTCAAGCCAGTATTGCTCGTCTAGGGGATATTTGTGCAGCGGAAGTATTTCTCGTTTCCACATGACATGCTTAAAAAAATTAAAGATCTTATCGGCTGAACAATCCTTCGCGACTAAATTATCTCGTTGATCATATTCCGTTTGAATATCCAATGTCACGGGTGCGATATAACGAACAAGATGCGTCATCCATTTCTCATTCGTTGAATCAGACGATTCATCTACAAAGACAGGAGATCTGTTGTTCTGAAGAACATCAGAATGGCGTTCTGTTTCCCGAGAATACAGAACGTTCGATATAACATTCACGCATTTCGTTCGACCCATCGTCATTTTTTCCAAAACGTGAGGATCCTTCCCCACGTCTTGGAAAAATTTGAGAATCACCTCTGCCGTTTAATGCGAAATATTGTTTTCAGCGACTAGCGCTGCAAATCTAACTTCCGCGGATATTTTGCGGTCATCAAAGGAGAGAGGTGGTTCTGCATCTACTCTGAAATCGTCTGATTTATTCACATTAACACCATTTCTTTTGCAGCATTCAATATGACACTTAGAATCTGCATGGCGTTGAATTTGGGAAAATCCGCAAGCAAATGCTTTATTACAAGCCGAACAGTAGGCCGAATAAGGATCCTCGACGACATTATGCAACCACGGCTTAAAATCTTCGATTTCAAGCCATTGAAGCATAAATGTCTTCCTCGAGTCCTTCACATGCTCCCCGGAATTAATTTTTAAAAAATTTAATCTATGCTTAGCAGATTCCAAATGTTTCCTAACATAAGAGGATTTGCAGGAAAAGTTTTTTTTACACGATGTACAGTAAAAAAGATTCCCGTTATTGGGAACCTCGCGTATCCACGCGCAATAATTGCAGTCGGCCTATTATTCGAATCTATAAACACTCCTAGATTTCCCGATAACAACACACGACTACATTCATTAGTTAATACTTATATAAATAACATTAAAGACGATTTTAACTACCGCAGAATCAACAACTTAACTTTAACTACTTTTACGGCCAATAATACAGCACTAAAGCCGGTATTATACGATACAGATTACAACCCTTTTTACGATCTACTAACCTTAAACCGGATACTACGTAACCTTCTTTACAAAACGTCCTCTGGGCTGGATAAGATCCCGTCGATAGTCCTAAAGTACTTACCGCCTAATATCATTCTTAATTTACTAATACTATTTAACAATAGCATCAATCATAATTAATTTCCGGTAAGCTGGAAGATCGCCAAAGTTCTCCCAATCATTANGTTATATACATACATATATACATACTATATATATACATATATACATACTATCTACATATAAGAAAAATTTAAATACATTCTGGACATCACTGAATCGTTCAAAAGGAGAAAATTTACGAAATTCTAAGTGTCTACGGCATGTAACCGTAATCTACTACTCTGCTTCTTAGCAGAGCTACAATACAAATTCTCAGTTGACATGAGAGATAGATGCACATCATCTACCTCCATGATCTGAGCTATTTCTTCCTTTGCCTTTAACGACGATTTCACTACACAAATTGAATTGACGGTGTTCGAACAAAGCCTATTAAGGACGTTAGTCCCGCTCAGTTGGTCTCAATCATT
>NW_017165794.1:0-220 GCF_001652005.2 Ceratina calcarata | reverse complement strand
CATTTAATACATAAATGTACTCGTGTTCTCGAGAGTCTAGGACCGTTTCGCGCAGCTTGAAAGGTGGTAGGGATCGTAGCGAACTCCCTCCACACGGTTCAGTATACACAGTAGAGCAGGCATGTCCAACTCATTCCTCCCTACTCCAATAGTGTTATACAACAGCCATAACGCGCTCACATTACTTGATGCATCCCCACCTAAGCTCCCGCTGAAGGTC
>NW_017165793.1:0-220 GCF_001652005.2 Ceratina calcarata | reverse complement strand
CCCGCTTTGTGACGCGATTATTTCTGCGTTAAATGCTAGACGTGAAAAATCGAGCAATCAGTACGTGTCTCAAGTGTAATTAACGCAGATCTGTGAATCGAGAAAGTGATATTTCGTTTTATTAGCCAAACTGCAGCTCATCTCAACGCAGCCGAGAGAGTAAGTACACTTCTGATTACGTTTAAGGGTTGATTTATAATATTGAACTCTTCTGTTTATT
>NW_017165792.1:0-220 GCF_001652005.2 Ceratina calcarata | reverse complement strand
TAAAAATAATTTCTTGTAAAAAATAAATAAACATTGCGAATAATTTTATCGATAACCATGCGAATTTATTGCGTACGATTCCCCCCGATCAAGTTCGGAAAAAGTCTGACGCAGCTATATTATATTACAACAGCCATCGTCGTCCCTCTCTTGCTATCATTTCACGATTCTCATAATCTGTTGTAACATCGTTCTGCTCAAGATTGTACACGTACGCTTT
>NW_017165791.1:0-220 GCF_001652005.2 Ceratina calcarata | reverse complement strand
TAAAGTTCTTTAATTTTAATACAACAGATAAGCACAAACTGCTATCCTTTTTATTATCAAACAACAAGATACATGTCCAAATTTCTATAAGTTTAGAAATACAAGTCAGGGAACCTTACCCAATTTGTCCTTTATTTGTTATGACTTAAACAGTTTTTGATTTGATTTAGAAAGTTTTAATAATTTTAAGGAGCAAAGAACATACACTTGTTACAGGGTT
>NW_017165790.1:0-220 GCF_001652005.2 Ceratina calcarata | reverse complement strand
GGCTTGTATTTCCTCAAGTCAGTTGTTTCTTCCAACTTCGCGCGTGCACACCAAACACCAGAAAGTTTTCTTTGGGATAAGTACTGCTAATTACCATAAGAGTACATGCAAACTTGAAGTCACTACAATTTTTCAAAAAACCCATGAATTGATTTAAAATTTTGAAGGTAGCTTTTTAATAGTAATAGGAATTTATAATAACAAATTCAACATGCTAGCA
>NW_017165789.1:0-220 GCF_001652005.2 Ceratina calcarata | reverse complement strand
GATCACCTTATAATGAACAGGATCAAATACATAACACGTCAGCAGATAATGAAATAACATATATGACATCCTGCAATTTAAAAACTATACTTTCATCTAAAAATTTGAATCAAACATTAAATATCGAATAATTTCGTACTATCCACCGTTAGAAATAATAAATGAATGCTTAATGAAGAGCAACGTACAGCAGCAACTTACAATTCCGACGACTCAAAGG
>NW_017165788.1:0-220 GCF_001652005.2 Ceratina calcarata | reverse complement strand
GTTTTGCAGGATATTGCGCTTGTGCATGCCCAGTAGGAGTTTCGGCCTTACAACCTGAGCTCCCGCGCACAGCCAATAAAGCTGTGCGTGTCTCTGGCCCTGTTTTTGGCACACCAAAATCAGTGCCAATTTTAAAGGCCATCTCAACCCGTACAATTGCGTACTGGAAGAGATAATTTGAAAAATAGAGAATACTCAATTATCCTAAAAAAAAGAAAAT
>NW_017165787.1:0-220 GCF_001652005.2 Ceratina calcarata | reverse complement strand
GTACCTGTCCCAATAACACACTTCACTCATGCATACAACACGCACTCACGATAAGGGGTAAAGAGATATATATATATCTATATGTATAATGGAATGGATTACAGGTATTGCTGTACAAATTTTACGGAGGTGTAGGGGATGTACAATTTTGAATCCGACTTACGCAGAGGGCAATGGAGGGCGAGGGGCGATGGTCGTTGCTCTGTATCGGTCGGCTGGT
>NW_017165786.1:0-220 GCF_001652005.2 Ceratina calcarata | reverse complement strand
GCATTGAGATTTCAGCCGACTTTTTCAGCTCACTATTCACCTCGCTTTCATCAATGTTTCCTTTTGCACTTGGCCAGTTCTGCTGATCCTCGCGTAACCAGTTCGGCCCCTCCCACCAACGCGAATCGCATAGCTGCTTAGCTTGGCATCCACGTGACGGAAGATCAGCTGGATTCATGGGTCTAGGTACATACCTCCATGTCCACGATTGCGATGTATG
>NW_017165785.1:0-220 GCF_001652005.2 Ceratina calcarata | reverse complement strand
TCTCATATTTAGTTTATTGGTGACCTTATTGTTTACCTTGTCTTCTTCTACTGTTTTCCAACTTGCCTTTTAGTTCACTCCGTTATTCAACATTAATCTTCGCGCAATACCACGTGCCCTCCTAACCCTATTAGCACTTCGTGTTTTATTCATTACGAACGAGAAATAATTCTATACCCCACGTTTCAATTTCCCGATCCCAGACGATTATTACTTTGTT
>NW_017165784.1:0-1984 GCF_001652005.2 Ceratina calcarata | reverse complement strand
AACCCCGAAATGAGCGCTCTCAGTTTCTCTCTGCTAAAACTAAGTTCCTAGTTAACAGTTCTCCTATTCGAGTGTCGCTAGCCTGCCCCTTTCCCATACTAATTATCCTTGAGTGCTTCTGCTGGTATTAGGTATATTGTGACCGTACCTTTTGGTCAGACAAAAAGCTTCGAGCACTTTTGAACTAATGGCGGTAGATGGGAAGAAGTCACGTGGTACTTCCCACGCGTCATATTTCGGACCCTACATAAGCGCCACCAGCTAACTGCGGTTGTTAGGGGATAGGTGGCCCCTAACGGGTCTGGGTTCGAGGAACGAGACGCGAAATAAACCGGACACTTGATATGCACTTTTAACGCTTTTATTTTTTCAAGTTGACGAACGTAGGACGTCGTGGCCAGGGTTCCGAACTTCTCGGGGAATGCTTCGTCCCGGTTGACGTCCGTTTAGCCGGCACTGTACTTTCTGGTCCTCCGGTTGGAAATGACTTTCTTAATGTCTTCGACATCCTTGATCTTTGAAATGTTGCAAAGGTGAATTAGAGTAGAATCTTCGTCGCACTTCGATACCATGCGTAATGAGTCGCCGCTTTTGGGCAGAACTCTGCGCAGTGGACTGTATTATATTTCGATGAGTTCAGCGGCTCCACAAGCAAGTCCCTTACTGTGAAACGGAGCAGAATCACGCTCAACGTTTGTCCCTCCACACCGTGTAAAGGTCTAGCCCCACTGACGACACGACAACGACACAACAACATTTTGAGTTTTTTGAGGTGGTGGGACCAGTACGTGTAGCCAGTACGGTACTGGCACAGCCGCCCCACCACCTTAAAAAACCCAAACTGTCGTTGCCGTGTCGTTGTCGTGTCGTCAGTGGGGCTAGACCTTAAAGGTGGGAGCTCGTAGCAACGAGCTTCCAAGTCCCGATCTTCCCCACCAGGAAGGGCCCAAGGATGACAAACTGCAGCAGTACGATTAACGCAACGCCCAAGCCGTCAGCCGTTTCTAATTAATTTTTAGAGATGGCTTAAGACGGTGGATTCAGTCTTTCCGACCTAAGAACCCGAGTTGAAACGCAACTCCGAAATGTTCAGTTACTGGAACAAGTCGTAGCTCGTATTCGCGTCACCATGAACTTCTGCGTGGCCGCTATTTCTCTCAATCGATTTTCCTCCTAGCTAGGAATCCGTATCCTTCTTGCCAAACCGGCTATTGAATACGTCTTATCACGAGTCTAATTATTTTTTACCGATGATCACACCGTGACGATCCGTCGTAGACTCGGGCGGAATCGGCGTTCTAACCAGGGCGCACTGACCTCGGCGCGTGGCATAGAAGAGTCGCGCCTATCCGTTCTCTCACTTACGCTTATTCCTTTTTCCCACTCTGCATACTCAAATTTGAATTCGTCGATCCGTTAACGGTTGGGCAGTGACGTCGATCGTGTATTGACAACTCCGTGCTGTTTTTTGCCGCGGAATTCGACGCGTGTCTCGATAACCACTCCCGCTCCAAAGGTCGTATGTTTCCGATTTGTTATTTTTCTCGCGGTTAGCTCGATCCGTACCTTCGAAGAAAAACCTCAATCCGATGGTCGCGTAAAATAACTGACTTCGAATAACCGACTAGCGAATCGAATTTATTGAAATTAATTTTCGATTTTTAAACAGCGGTCGTCTTAATAAACCAGTGGTCCAGGACGGATTTTGACAATATATTATGTTATTATGAATTATATGAATATTTATCAATATATTATGAATATTTTAAACTACGTCATGTAGCAGGCTGGTAGGCGCATCAGGCGCATGTCCATGGGTAACGTAAGCGGAGGCAAAATACAGTAGTGGTGGTCAGCACGCGAAGAGGAAAAATCGCTCAACCTGGTAACGCTGCGCCCGAGCGACACTGCATCCAACATATTACATTACACCAGAGTTCTGCTGACGGCCCGTTTTCCCTAGATTTAAGTAGCTAATACATAG
>NW_017165783.1:0-220 GCF_001652005.2 Ceratina calcarata | reverse complement strand
CCTTTTATCTACAAATAATCACAAACTTCCACTTATCATGTCAACATCCGAACTCGAATGTCTATTGTTTATGAATCGATCATAATCCCTTACCGCTGTCAACAACGATGCCATCGAGAATAGACACTGCTCTCCTTCAGCTTACTCGAACTATATCCTCAAGACCAATCACGCTCTCCTATTATCGTCTATGGCAAATCAATCAAGTATTTAAATCATT
>NW_017165782.1:0-220 GCF_001652005.2 Ceratina calcarata | reverse complement strand
TTGATGTTGACAAAATCCGACCATTCCAGCCTCGAATCAGCCAACTTTTGACAAAGTTTTTCGTTTTTTGTCGATAACTCCCAAACCGTTGGTCGTACGGGGAAGTTTATACGACCATTTTGTAGGGGACGACGAGATCTACAATTCCCATATAAAATTTTGTTTCTAACATCAATAGTTTACGAGTTATTGACGAAAAACGAAAAAACAGTTTTTTGCA
>NW_017165781.1:0-220 GCF_001652005.2 Ceratina calcarata | reverse complement strand
AGTAAATCAGGTCACGTACCAATGTGTATTCTCTCACAAAAATAGGATAGAAGCTATTCAAAGGTTTGGACGAATTATTAATATCTGAAAAAATTTTTACGCAAATAAATGTTTTATTAAAAGTAAATACCGTTCTGTTATAACAGTGAAAAATGTAATTTAAACATCAATAAAAACACAGACAGGAAATTAAAATATAAAAATTGATACCAAACGTGTT
>NW_017165780.1:0-220 GCF_001652005.2 Ceratina calcarata | reverse complement strand
TGCTTGTTTCTTAATTTGTAACAAATTTGCCATTATTAAACATTGCATAACTCTTGAAAAAATTTTTCCGTGTGCCTAGGTTCGTTTCATAAATTTTTTATTGATCATGGATCAGAATGATGGAAAAATGTCCGTATCCCCTTTAAGGGCATAGACTCCGATATAGACGCGAGAAGACAGAATGTCAATGTTACTCAGAAAATTAACTAAAAGTATGGGT
>NW_017165779.1:0-220 GCF_001652005.2 Ceratina calcarata | reverse complement strand
GTAAAATCACGGGCATTACAGCTACGCTTACATTAAAAGAAGATACGCGCCCGGTCTTCTTGAAAGCTCGTTCTCTACCCTTTAAACTTATTTCATTAATTAGTAAAGAAATTGACCGCCTAGTATCAGAAGGCGTGTTAATAAAAGTAAATTCTTCGGAATATGCGACACCCATTGTACCGGTTCTAAAGACGGACAATACACTGCGTTTGTGCGGTGA
>NW_017165778.1:0-220 GCF_001652005.2 Ceratina calcarata | reverse complement strand
TTTAATTGAGTTCGAACTACTCCTTAAATCTCACTATACGCATAGAACAACCCCGGGCAACCCGATGAGGTATAACCTAAAAAGGGCAAACTGGGACCGTTTCAACGATTTGTTAGAACAGAAATACAAGAGTTACCCGTGAACTCTCATGACGGGTTACATGAATCATTCAATGCACAAACGATGTCAGTCTGGATTGAAGATACCTTAAAAGTTGTCT
>NW_017165777.1:0-220 GCF_001652005.2 Ceratina calcarata | reverse complement strand
TTTCTCACACTTTGAATACATTATTTTTTCTTACGTGTCACAATTTCTGTCACACTGTCGAACTACTCTTGACAGTCACGATCACTGACGCTAGTGGTTTGTTCGAAAAGAGTGGAACACAATGAAGGTGGCTTCGGAAAAGACAAAAACCAAATGAGATCTGTTTCGCCATTCCATCACTCGTAGCCGTACGTAAATGGGTAAGTCGGAATATAAATTA
>NW_017165776.1:0-220 GCF_001652005.2 Ceratina calcarata | reverse complement strand
TAGTAGTGGGGATCGAAATACGGGCGAAAAAGAGGGGAAGCGATCCGTGCGGGAAGAATTATGAGATCCCTGCGGACAACCTTTTCGCTAAGGAAAATGTTGTTTAAAATTACGTCAGGAACCTCCCATTTGAATATCTTACATTAGTTTAGGGATACTTTGTATTATAAACCAGTGGTAAAACCAATGGGATCGATGAGATTGTAAAGATAGTCAATGC
>NW_017165775.1:0-220 GCF_001652005.2 Ceratina calcarata | reverse complement strand
ATGTATACAATATCGTTATCTGCGTTATTATTCCAACAATGCTTAGAATAAATCAGATTCGTAATATTATTACATACACATATGTATTTATATTCCCTTCATATATGCAAATGCACATTTTTGTATGCAGAAGAAAAATCTCAATCTCACTGTGTTTAACGAATGCGAGTCAATGATCAGATTATGGGATGCACTGAGAACCGAGTCAAACAGAGATTGT
>NW_017165774.1:0-220 GCF_001652005.2 Ceratina calcarata | reverse complement strand
GGCCATAAAACCACATGGCCTTCGTCTTCGCCGGTGCCACCTTTAACCCAAGCTCATAAATCTGCGCAGAACATGACATACACGTCGTGCGGAAGATCAGCCCGGATTACTGCGTCGTACCTGAGATTCCACAGGAGCGGGCCCAACACGGACGTCTGTGGAACACCGCGATCCACCAACCGTTGGTGCAGTCCCCCATACCGGCCCGGATTGTATATCC
>NW_017165773.1:0-1985 GCF_001652005.2 Ceratina calcarata | reverse complement strand
CGTACAATTACACGGAAATTTTGCACACCGCGAAATACCCTACGAGGACCGGTTTCCTCGCGTTGCATCGCGTCGATGGCTGCGCTAATGCCAGAGCGTCGCGAGATTTTTGCGGCGAAACGCGGAACGCCACCTGTCACCGGCCCGATGCCCATTCAAATCCACGCCGCCGTGCCGCCGAGTTCCTGCATTTGCTGGTATCGATGGTTTGAACGCGGGCCACGAATAGAACCGAATATAATTCTGCACTTCATTGTACACCCAGTGAGAATAGAGTTCTATAATTCCTATGACTAAACTGAAATTCGTAAGGTTATTTAATTATCTTTGACAATATATCGTCGAATTCGAACAAATGAAATACTGTGGATCATGAAGACATTACTATTTTATATTTCCAAAATGAATCGGCTTTTTATCATCTTCCCTCAGTTCCAATCAGCTTATGAAATATGTATCAATGAATTGTACAATTAGATACTATTGTTTCGAGGTTTGTAAAGTAAAAATATTTTATTTTCAAAATTATGATCAAATCTTTTATCAAAAATCGAATGATTAGGTCAGTAAAAAATAGAGAGAGACAGAAAGATATATTCCAATTTATATCCCACGTTATTTCTTTTCATAGACCTTCTAAAAAGCAACTTAATTTAGCGAGAACAAGGAGAAACCGAGTCGCCATCCTATAAAACGCAGCTGTTTCATTACAAAACTATAGACAGCTCTGTACGAAACGGTGTTGTAAAAAACGAAATACCAATGGTGCAGAAGACTATCAGTGAAATTCTTGTTTCACGTAAAATCGATTCAGACCAAATAGACTTACGAAAGATCTCGAGCAAGATTCAGACGATGGCAGCCTATTTTGGTAATGTAGAACACAATCCTTTCTTTTTCGTAGAGGACGGCCAGGACGAGTTGGTTCTTCAAACTTTCGTCACGGGCAATAGCGCTTCCTCGCAATTTGGTTTCATCGGCTATTCGATAGTCAGTGTCGCAGCCCTCGGGCCAACAATTCAGCTCCGTCCACCTGTTCATAACGTGAATTGCCGGCTTCTGCGGCTCGTTTGCTCGTCCTTCCGTTTTCTTTTCGCCGAACTCAATCGGTTCTGCCTTTCTTCGTCGTAGACATCATCAGCAATTTCTTTCGCTAGCCAGACTTTCCCCTAGGACTTGATCGGTCAACGTTCTATCCCATGCGCCTCCTTTGAGAACAACCTCTTTCCTTTCTCGTCCGAGATTAATCGCCGTGAAGCTGGTCTCCTTGTGTTAAATAACGAAGATCGGTTGGATGTCCTTTGAGACCGCGTCCACGGTTCACGAAGTTCTACAGGATGGCTTGCTTTTGGCAGATAAGAAGTATTTGGAGTATGTACGATACGTCATGAAAGAAACTGCATCTCGACGTATAATCTTCTTCTTGTATTTTGGCCACACATCGCTCGCCGTATGCCACAAAGATGAGTAGGAAAATTGTTAATGATCCTATCTTACTCGAGCCGGTTTTTGACAACCATATGCAACTGCCTCTAATAACGAACGCTTAAGTCGTACTCATATTTTGAGAACAATAATGGTAATGAAAATGAAAACAAACTAAAGCATTAAAATGAATTTTTCTAAAACAATAAAAATAATTTTGACGAGCTGTGTAATCGAATGCCATGAAGCACGATGACGATGATGATCCGTACTAAAAGTTGAAATATATTGCATAGAGAAAAGAGGTAAAACACGCCGCACATGTTACAGTTATCGCGTACTAGCGAAAAAGCAAATTTCAATCGTACTTTGTAGGTACAATTTCGACTTATATTCCTGTATTTCTTGTTTCGCTCCGCAAGCATCGCTTTTGCAAAATTTTCCGCTTGAAAACCGGCAATACACGACGCGATTCTCAAATACAGTAGAGGTAGCTTATTTCCATCAGAATGAAGCTTTTGAAAAATAGTGTGACAGAAGCTGTTGACCTAAAAAATTGA
>NW_017165772.1:0-220 GCF_001652005.2 Ceratina calcarata | reverse complement strand
ATTTTTGATACATGGGTGAGGCACTGTAATATAAGATAATAAAGTGAAATGCGAAGCGAATTTGTCAGAAAATTAACCTTTTGTTCAGGAATGAAGCCCAGACTGTGGTATATTGAGGTATTTCCTCTTAGATGATCGTCTTTCGATGTGCACACGAATATTCGTATCTACAAATGTTTCTAGAATGGGTTGAATCCCGTACGATGTCAACCCTGCTAGT
>NW_017165771.1:0-220 GCF_001652005.2 Ceratina calcarata | reverse complement strand
TATATTACATACACGTACATACATTACTTTTCCAATTTCCAATTCGATTCAATACGTCCCTTGCCAAAAAAATATCTCCCTCCAAAGTGTCTAGCAACACCCCCGTAAAGGAACGTGCATAGGTGGGGGAATAGGACCCTTACCTGCGGGGAGCTTTTCCCAATCGTCATTCACTCTTTCGACAGCGAACGAAAAGACGAGTGGCAATACCTTCAAGAAG
>NW_017165768.1:0-220 GCF_001652005.2 Ceratina calcarata | reverse complement strand
AATGAGCTGGTATCTGTTGAGTCTATTTTGTTTAATCGTAGTCATATTTGGTTTAAGAAGTGCCATTAATGCGTCGCCAATAAGGAAATGTCCTGGGATCAGAGGAGTAAGATCATTTGGATCACTGGACAAAGGGTGCATAGGACGGGAGTTCAAGCAAGCTTCAATTTGCGTAAGAATTGTATATAGTTCCTCGTATGTGAGGCGTTGTTCACCAATA
>NW_017165767.1:0-220 GCF_001652005.2 Ceratina calcarata | reverse complement strand
CCGGTAATCATGACAGGAATGTTACTTGTTCATCGTTAAGGTATTTTTAAATATTTTATAAATATTGTTTAAATAATATGGTTCTCTAATTATTATGGGTCAAAACAACTGTGTGGAAAAAACTATTTTTAGCACGTTTTTATTTTTCACGGCTATGTTTTGCAGCTAAGAATTTGAAAAAATTCTCAGACATTTTCAACTACGCTACGGACGTGTTAGA
>NW_017165766.1:0-220 GCF_001652005.2 Ceratina calcarata | reverse complement strand
TAGCAAGCTAATCCACCTAATGGCTAAAAATAAATTCGAGTTACTTACAATTTGTAATATTTAAAGAAAAGTGCAGTTTTACTCTTTATTGTACAGGTATACATATATTTAATGGAATTTTGGTAATTTTAAAACGTGGCCTCCTTAAGCTGTGCCTGCACTATGTAACGAAGCATTGTTTATAACAAAATCTGAAACCGTTTCATACAGTGCTATTCAC
>NW_017165765.1:0-220 GCF_001652005.2 Ceratina calcarata | reverse complement strand
GAAACGGTCAGCGAGAATCTCAGCTTTTTCCTGCGCCGAGACTGCGACGCGAGCATCATCACCAAGATTTGGGAGCGGGGTTTTAGCATACTTGCTCGTTAAAATTTTGTAAGTTGCCCAGAAGGTGGGATCAGTTTTTCTGAAAGAGTATAATCTATTATTCCGGTCCTTACTTCTTAGAAAAGAGATTTGCCGTTTGATCTCCTTGGTTAAGTCATGT
>NW_017165764.1:0-220 GCF_001652005.2 Ceratina calcarata | reverse complement strand
ATAGTCGCAAAGAAATCTGGATACATTGCCGTAAATGCAGGAGAAGTAATACACATTCTCCAATGTATACCAGTAAACGTACAAGTTCGGAAAACAGAAGACTGTTACAATGAATTACCAGTAACGCATAACAATGCTACATATTTCTTGTCTCCAAAGACAAGAATTCTGACAAGATACGGAACTAAACGTCAATGCAATCCATTATTGCCAATAATTT
>NW_017165763.1:0-220 GCF_001652005.2 Ceratina calcarata | reverse complement strand
GATTATAACAATTGTTTCATTTTAATGTAATTTTAAAAATGTATAAAAATCCATTAGATGATCTTGAAGTACAGAAATATGTACAAAATTAGACGAAATACTCGTATGTTGTCTTGTTTGGTAATAAATATAGAAATCATCGATTCTTTTATATAATATTTGTGCAAGAAACTTTATGATTATGATTGAATGATGTTATTATAAATGATAAAAATTAGAT
>NW_017165762.1:1172-2144 GCF_001652005.2 Ceratina calcarata | reverse complement strand
CTTATGGCGAACCCCACTCTCCTCCTTTTAAATGTCGCGTTACGCGTTGCACACGATCGCGATCCCTTTTCCTCCACATTAGGTCGCACGGACATTCGCGATGATCTCACTCTTTACCCGCACACCCACAATAGGAATTTGCAATATCAGCAATCTTTGAAGGTACCTTCGACTTAAGCGCATATAAGTCGGCTTATATACCACATATGTATGAACAACACATGAATTCAGCTTCAAAACACGTGAAGAAGATTTATTACAACGAAAACAATATGAAAATCAAGCTGGAAAGTGGAATTCTGAGGTATATTTGAGGATATATTTATAAGCCCTCTCGAGGTACCTTCGGTTTAAGCGCATATAGGTCGACTTGTATACTACATATGTATGGACAACACATTAATTCTGCTTTAAAACGCGTGAAGGAGATGTATTTCAATGGAAACAAGGGAAAAATCAACCTGGAAAGTAGAATTCTGAGGTATGTTTGATTACACATTTATAGGCTCTCTCGAGGTACCTTCGGCTTAAGCGCATATAAGGCGACTTGTATACTACATATGTATGAACAACACATGATTTCTGCTTCAAAACACGTGAAGAAGATGTACCTCATCGGAAACAACACGAAAATCAACCTGGAAAGTAGGAATTCTGAGGTGTATTTGAGGATATTTTTGTAGTCCTTCTCGAGGTACCTACGGATTATGCGCATATAAGTCGACTTGTGTACTACATATGTATGAACAACACATCAATTCCGCTTCAAAACACGTGGAGATAATGTATTTCAACGGAAACAGCACGAAAATCAACATGGAAAGTGGATTTCTGAGGTATATTTGAAGATATATTTATAGGCCCTCTCGAGGTACCTTCGGCTTAAGCGCATGTAGGTTGACTTGTATACTACATATGTATGGACAACACATGAATTCTGCTTTAAAATACGTGAAGGAGATGTATTTCAAC
>NW_017165762.1:0-594 GCF_001652005.2 Ceratina calcarata | reverse complement strand
CTCTCGAGGTACCTTCGGCTTAAGCGCATATAAGGCGACTTGTATACTACATATGTATGAACAACACATGATTTCTGCTTCAAAACACGTGAAGAAGATGTACCTCATCGGAAACAACACGAAAATCAACCTGGAAAGTAGGAATTCTGAGGTGTATTTGAGGATATTTTTGTAGTCCTTCTCGAGGTACCTACGGATTATGCGCATATAAGTCGACTTGTGTACTACATATGTATGAACAACACATCAATTCCGCTTCAAAACACGTGGAGATAATGTATTTCAACGGAAACAGCACGAAAATCAACATGGAAAGTGGATTTCTGAGGTATATTTGAAGATATATTTATAGGCCCTCTCGAGGTACCTTCGGCTTAAGCGCATGTAGGTTGACTTGTATACTACATATGTATGGACAACACATGAATTCTGCTTTAAAATACGTGAAGGAGATGTATTTCAACGGAAACAAGAGGAAGATCAACCTGGAAAGTGGAATTCTGTGGTATATTCGAGGATATATTTAAAATCCCTCTCGAGGTACCTTCGGCTTAAGCTCATATAGGTGGACTTGTATACTACATATGTATGGAC
>NW_017165761.1:0-220 GCF_001652005.2 Ceratina calcarata | reverse complement strand
TTTTAATATTATAATCGATCCAATCATCAATGTATTGGACGAAACGACAGAAGGCATTACTGTCGGCGAAGAAAACGTATCGATCCTCGCATTCGCAGACGACCTAGTGCTCCTGGCAGCAAATGAGATCGAGGCCGCTAAACAGCTCAAAAGACTCTGCAAATGCCTCACGAGTCTGGGTATGAATGTGCAGAGCGATAAGTGTGGAACATTTAGGATC
>NW_017165760.1:0-220 GCF_001652005.2 Ceratina calcarata | reverse complement strand
GGGAAGGGCCCGAGGATGACGAGGGTCATCATTTCGAGCATCTTCTGTAGGTA
This sequence comes from Ceratina calcarata, assembly GCF_001652005.2. NCBI lineage: Eukaryota > Metazoa > Arthropoda > Insecta > Hymenoptera > Apidae > Ceratina > Ceratina calcarata. The sequence continues at coordinate 167 of NW_017165760.1, read as the reverse complement.
GAACCAAACCAAGGTCAGTGGATCCTGCGATAGTGATTATTCCTATATTTTTCAGTTCTTCGACTATTTTCATACTGTGCGCGACTAGAATGACCTTGAGTTATGGGTCACTGGATTCGTCTCAAAATCGGTAATAATCTTATCGAAAAAGATATACATGGTTTCAT
>NW_017165759.1:0-220 GCF_001652005.2 Ceratina calcarata | reverse complement strand
GGCGCCTTCCCAGATTTCATTTTCTTAACTGCTTCATCTATTTCTTGAAGCGATAATTCTTACTCCATGTTAAAATTTATATAGGTTCTGTTTTGCTGTCTGATTGCGGAGTGAGCCTCCGACTCATCTGCTCCGACTCATCGTCCGATGAAGAGAACTTTTTGAAGAGAGCCATTGCTGACTCCTGCCAGGAGCCGGTCATACTCCCGTTCTGAAGCGT
>NW_017165758.1:0-220 GCF_001652005.2 Ceratina calcarata | reverse complement strand
AGTCAGTCTTTCTAGTGTTAAGGAGGTTCTACCGATACATAGCTAGTCAAAACTGTACAGCCGTCTGATAGCTAGCGGCGTGTGCTTGACTTTCGTAGTGCGACTCGAAAATTTGACAACACCGCGCTGTGTGTCATTATACGTATTCTCTGTATTGTGACTAATTGCTGAGCTGAGTGAGAGAGATAGCGTATGCCCGAGCATGCGTCTACGGAGTGCG
>NW_017165757.1:0-220 GCF_001652005.2 Ceratina calcarata | reverse complement strand
ATTTATACATTTACTAATTTCTGTCCATCACTCTTGCATAACTTTTTATTCTTAATCATTAGAAGAAAATGCCATCATATTCATTCTTAAAGTTAAGTAAGCCTACAATAAGAAGTCATAGTTTTTTGCTGCTTCAAACTTAGTGTAACGCTTCTATTTTATATACGTGACTTTAAAAGTTTTTATACGACATATATTCAATTATACATGCTTGAATATT
>NW_017165756.1:0-220 GCF_001652005.2 Ceratina calcarata | reverse complement strand
TCCCATGTATTTGTACGCAACAAACTGCTTAAAAAAGCTCTCGAACGTCCATATTTGGGACCATACAGAGTTATAAAGCGGATCGATGATAAAGTATTTGAAATCCATATTAATGGTTCCCATAGGAACATAAACATTGAAAACTTGAAACCCGCGTACGTTATTAGAGAGACGCTCGAACCAAATCTCGTCAACAGGCCTGAAACCCAAACCAATGACG
>NW_017165755.1:0-220 GCF_001652005.2 Ceratina calcarata | reverse complement strand
TCTTCTTCTTTTCTTTGAATAAATAGTGGTGTTTGGTTTTTTGGGACAAAAAACGAGTTTCATTTATTCAACCCGATTCTCAAATCCTCCGGCATTCCGTTAGGGCACCATCCCTGACAACCATAAAAATATGAAAGTAGTATCCCCCCCATTTTCTATGTGAAGAAATTATTTTTAGCACTTTTTTATTTTTCACGGCTACATTTTGCAAAGGAAAAAT
>NW_017165754.1:0-220 GCF_001652005.2 Ceratina calcarata | reverse complement strand
TCATTATCTGAGCAAATCGGATATCACTATTTTAATAGTAAAATAGGAAGGTCTCATCTCATAAAATTTTACCATATAATATACTCCATATCCGTTTGAAACTTTCGTAATGGGACTTAAGCCACTTTCAAAATAAGAATTTGTATCATTCTATTAACCAGCTAATTTTCTTTACACAAAATCTTTCTGATTTTAAATATATTAATTACAATTTCCTTTG
>NW_017165753.1:0-220 GCF_001652005.2 Ceratina calcarata | reverse complement strand
GTTCAAATTAAAAAGAGACGAAAGCGGCAACGTGAAGCGCTACAAAGCAAGGCTACTTGCTCGCGGCTTTCGACAATAGGAAGGTATAGACTATCAAGAAACCTACAGTTCCGTTGCACATTTCGACTCGATTCGAGCCATCCTCGCAGTCGCCGCATGCCAATTCATGCGTCTGAAGCAGTTTGACGTGAAGACCGCCTTCCTATACGGCGAGATCGAC
>NW_017165752.1:0-220 GCF_001652005.2 Ceratina calcarata | reverse complement strand
GTACTATATTGTATTAACTCCGACTTAACAAGGTCCGAGTTATTGTAAAAAATTTCTTAATACATTAGTGCGTCTGAAACGTATATATACCTGCAAACAGTCTTATGAAATTTTATCAACTTGACGCTAAGATTAATCTAAATTGTGCTTGGCAGACTGTAAAATATGCTCTTAGTTACACGATTCAATTTGCTAACTAACATAATTGTTTAAAGGATCT
>NW_017165751.1:0-1989 GCF_001652005.2 Ceratina calcarata | reverse complement strand
GAATTATTTGGGACAGACGCATATTTTCTTTAGCGAAAAGTTTAGAAATTCCTAAAACGACGTACAATTTAAATTACTCGACCAAATGGAATTTTTAAATTGGTATACGAGTTTGAGAAAAAATAGTTACGAAAGTTGATTATTTCTATTTGTTTGGTTCATCGTTTTTTTTAAACGAATGTATTATTTTCTAAAATGGATTGCAATCGGTTAACCGCTTTCATTCCACCGTGGAACAGTCGTACTTTCCAAAACGTCGAACTGGTTTTCATGATTCCATCTCTCTCTCTCTCTCTCTCTCTCTCTCTCCTTTCACTCTTTCCTGCGTCGAATATAATTTTTCGAGGAAATAAAGGAGGTCTCTGCTGCAAGTGACAATCTCGGTTGGAGCTAAATTATTCTTTCTAGGCCAGCACGCCGACAATTCATCGTTATTCGTATTTCTTAGTATACATATACACAGTCGACGCAGGTTCCCCGCGACTTCCTCGCGTGTCGTTGAGTCGGTCCCGATCGGCTTCTACCAGCGGCTCTCCCATCCTCCCCCGCGCGGTTTCACCGCGGCTCGAAACGCTTTCAGAAATTGCTTACTTGATTCCGTACAATTTCTTACGGAACTACGACCATCTAAATTCTTTTCTTTAAAACTTACGATATCGCTTTCGATTCAGCGAAGTTAAAAGGGAGCTTGTACCGTGTCCCGATAACAATCGCCGCGAGCGCTTTTAATTCCAAAGGTTACCAGAAGAACTACTTCCTCGATCCTCGAGCCTTTAACATATTTAGAAACCGTCCGAACCCCGCGGAGTCGCGTGACTTTACAGCATTCCGCAGGCATTAGTCACGCGACGCTTTTTCCCAACAAACTGACGCGAAAAAAACTCGAGAAATTCCGCGATACAATTCTTGATTTAAACGTCGTCGAGGTATAAACTTGTTCGAACGGTCCCCGTCCTTTTTAAGGATGATTATGACGTCAACGTTCTGTTGCTGTATTTATATTCGAGTACACGTATCTACCCAATGCTAAATTGCATATTGGTTTGATGTAAAACAAAATTCGTTTCGAATCGGAAATCGTTGATTGGTTTTAAAATTACGAGACCGAGCGTATGCTATGCTTTCATTTCAACAAAATGGAAATAGTCCAAAAACTTGTTTCGCGAATGCCTCCTAATCTGACGATGAGCCAACGAATAGAAAAACGTTATTGACCGAGCTGATATATCCGAAAAGTTGGCGATATCCATCGCCGCGATAAACGTTCTTCGAGTGCACGAGTTTCTGTTATTACTTGATTGTAACTTCGATCGCGAGAGAACGAGGCTGAAGGAAAAACGAGAACGGTAAATGCGGGAGGGTCGAAGGGTTACGGTATCGCGTTGCGCTTTGCGTTTTATCTCCCCCGGAATATAGTGTACCACTTTATAAAAGACTTCCGCTTTTCCGTCCCGGATCTAGGTCGCGGTTGTTTTCCTCGTCTTGGTGGTCTGCGCCCTGGCAGACGATAAGTACACTACCAAATACGACAACATCGACTTGGATCAGATCCTGAAGAGCGACCGTCTGCTGAACAACTATGTAAACTGTCTACTTGAACAGGGGAGCTGCACGGCCGATGGTAAAGAGCTTAAAAGTGAGTACCACTAAGGGATTCTACGTAACATTGCTGATCGATCTAATCTGTTAATGTAAAGAATACTAAGATTTTACACTCCAATAATCAATAGGATTGATTTACTCATTGTCATTTGAATGGTGATACCCTGCATTTGTTATCTCACTTTTATTACTTAATCCGTATCGTTGGAATTAAATAATTGCTAGACAGAATTATAGGATTTGTAGAGAATGTAGACAGTCGCAAATCACGTACAGTCCAATCAAAGAATGTTAAAACTGTATATTAGAATATTAGAAATTATGCGTTAAACATTCCTTATGACCAAGAAAAACAGGTCGAACGATTTTATAAACCTAACTCTTTTA
>NW_017165750.1:0-220 GCF_001652005.2 Ceratina calcarata | reverse complement strand
TTCCTGGACAATAATATGTAGTTCACCCGTACTCACGCACCGCACCTCGTTACCGATGGTCAGCATTTGTTCAAATCTCGTTAATAGGTCTCGGACGGCCCTCGGGATGACGTCGTTAGAGACATCCAATACGTTGCACGATGCCCTCGCCGCTTCCTCGTTGTTGAGCGTGCAACGTTGAAGTCGCGTTGTCCCATCTGGTCCAGTGACGATTTGCAAG
>NW_017165749.1:0-220 GCF_001652005.2 Ceratina calcarata | reverse complement strand
GATTTTCATGTTGAATTCACTTGACAGAACTATTACAATTTTCTAAGAGATTCATAAGATTCACATTTTCAAGTCTTCTTCTTGATTAATTCACATAATTTCGGGGATAATTAAAAATAATGGAACTGTATCTTTATTCTTTTAAATATCTCTTTCATTCCATAAAATCAGAGGTAAGTATTTTATATACAGATATACATATACATATGTACAATGCAAA
>NW_017165748.1:0-220 GCF_001652005.2 Ceratina calcarata | reverse complement strand
ATCAAGTTTTAGCTGATCGTGCGCGTTAGCGAATAATTGCGAAGGACGCCACGTTCGATGAAAGGGCAGCTGCGACAGCTGCACTCCAAGTCGGCAAATATTGCAAACGGTAATCGCTCTTTCGAAGAATAGTTCTGGAACGTCGACCATTTGTCCTCTTCGCTAGGTAGCACGAATAGCACGATAGCATAATCATTCATTTGCCTACAATCTCTTACAT
>NW_017165747.1:0-220 GCF_001652005.2 Ceratina calcarata | reverse complement strand
AATTTTTATTGTTTAGAAACCAATTGAACGTTAACAAGTAAACTTTTTTCATCTATAATAAAAAACTTCGATGACCTTGAAATTCAAGAGACATAACCTTAAACAAACTTTTTGACCAATCATAATATTTGCCTCTCTGAACCAACTAATGATGAGAGAGAGAATGAGAGAGAGAAAATGTGTGAGAGTAGAGTGAAAGGAAAGCATGAGTGAATTAAGA
>NW_017165746.1:0-220 GCF_001652005.2 Ceratina calcarata | reverse complement strand
GGGGCTGTCCTCAGGGATCCATCCTCGGTCCGAGCTGCTGGAACCTCGTTTTTGATGAGCTCCTTCAGCTCCTTTCGAACAGCGGACTTTGCGAATCTCTTCGTGCTTGTCTTCGGCAATTCGAGGAGGGAACTGCAGCGAGTTGGCCAAATGGTTGCGGATTCAATTTGCGTGTGGTGCAATACGCACAAACTCACGCTATCCGCAGCCAAGACCGAGA
>NW_017165745.1:0-220 GCF_001652005.2 Ceratina calcarata | reverse complement strand
TCAAATCTAGCGCTCTCTGGTCATTATTTAATCAGAATATGCTCATATTCAGTAACATGAGCATTATAACATGGACGAAAAATTGTAGTTACAATGCCTGTGTTTATAAGCGATTGTATATTTAAAACAGATTGTCTTGATTGAAATAATGACCAGAGCGCACCTGATTTAACTTCCCTCTTTCTGAAAAGGCATCTGCCGACCGAAAAATATTCTCATA
>NW_017165744.1:0-220 GCF_001652005.2 Ceratina calcarata | reverse complement strand
TCCTGGTGATAATGATGACAACCGACATGATTAAACCGACGAGTGACACTGTCGATTGACAACATCGAAACACGATTAGTTTCGAATGGTAGAAAATGTCCACGACTGAGGAAGAAGCGTTTCGTTCCCGTCTCCCTTTGATCTTTGAAACGCGCACCGGGTGAGAATTCGCGTGTGCTCGTGTGCGTGCCGCGGTCCCGAGTCGGTGGAAGAGAAGGAA
>NW_017165743.1:0-220 GCF_001652005.2 Ceratina calcarata | reverse complement strand
TAAAAAAATAGCTGCACTCCTATGGTTTTCTTCAAAACGCATATTTATGTACTCTGTAGGGAACCAGGGGACATCGCTTGATTTTAATGAACATAAAGCGTATTTTAAAAAAATTCACAAAACGTCCAAGAAAGAAGACAATATCCATAGGTACTCTTCTTACCTGAAAAAATTAAGCAAACATAATTAGTCACAAATTAAATATTTGATGAATAAAAAT
>NW_017165742.1:0-220 GCF_001652005.2 Ceratina calcarata | reverse complement strand
TCTTTCGTACGGATCATGGCAGGGTTTTTACCTGCATACAATGTGTCTACGGCTATCGTAAAAGGCAATCCGAGCGTCGACGGTTGGTAGCAGCAAGTCGCGGAGATATCGGGTGTTGAATAGGGGATGTTGTAAATATTACAAGGAATTGAAAGTCGGGTTTCCGTCAGGGATGCTAAAAACATTTTCATTAAAAACCGCGTCATCTCGACCGAGTCGC
>NW_017165741.1:0-220 GCF_001652005.2 Ceratina calcarata | reverse complement strand
TTGAATAACCCATTCAGAGGGATGCTTGTCGTCGGCGGCTTGTAGTCGGTAATCTCATGAACTACAAATGCACTCGCTGTTACCATCGGTGCATTGTTCTCTACCGAACTCAGCGTTACCTCCACGCTTTGGTTTAAATCAGCTGTCCGTCCGCCCTCAAGCCCAGTGACCACGGCTGGAGTTTTTCGGCGAGCGAGGCGTAGATCTTTGGCTACGTCCG
>NW_017165740.1:0-1990 GCF_001652005.2 Ceratina calcarata | reverse complement strand
TGTATATTTCCGAGAATTCGATTACGAATTCTCGAAACACGGATTAAGTTAATAATTGCAGGCCGAGCAATGCTCTTAAGCCATGCACACCATTTCAATCTTCAAACAGATACAATTTGGAACCTCGCTTCGCCCATCACCATTGAAAGTAAAAAGACGCCGTTAAAGGATAGTTCAAAGTATATATTACATCGTAATTTAAACTATTCGTCTAAGTCACGTATTTCAAATTTTATAAGGAAAAGGAAACGCTTGGAAGGGGAGATTTTATGATGACGATATATAAAAAGATCAAGACCATTGCTTTGGGGGTGAACTCCGAGGAAAAGTATCTTGCGGCCGAAACCTCAAAAAGAAATTGAATGTTTATGTTGAGGTACAAAGTTTCCAATAAAAAAATGAATATATGAAAAAGAAAGTAATATAAGTAGAAATCGCTCCAGGCACAACTTTCCGCTTACACTATTGTCTGGACTGACTCTGCTAAGGATAATACACTAGTTTAGGAGACGCAATCTTAATACCCTCCCATGTGTTAACAGTGAGATTAGATGCCGATATTTTCGCGTGAGGGAGAAGGAAAAAATGGCCCGTCCGGTCATATTTTTTCCTTCTCCCTCCCGTCCACCCGACTGATCGTGTTCTCAATGCTTACCCGCTGCACATCTGGAATTCGTCAATCCTTTTTCCAAGTGCGCGTCCTTACTTGGAACATAAACAATGTCTGTCTCCTTTGTGGCTCTAAGAAAGATTGCGTCTCTAAGAAAACTTAACGATACACATAAAATATAAAACAGCTATCGTTGTTCTAAAAACTAAACTATATTTCAAAATTAATTTATTACCGCAAGGTAAAAATCCAACAGTTTATTTCGAAAACGTAATAGTCCATTGTGTCTTAGGTATGAATCGCCGAGGTCGTAAACAATGTATGTGAGATGTAAGAAGTTTAATTTAAACTTATGAATCTGATTTACCACAGGCCGAGTGCAAAGGGAGAGGTTATCGTGAACCTGAGTCTCCTGATCATTAATGTAATGTATGTGTTAAAAGGAGAATATTCTTACGGACCCGTTCCGCTGATCGCTAACGCGATGCGTATGTTTAAAGGATAAAGATGTACCGGATTCAGCTCCGATGTTAACACAGCGTCGGAAACGATTACATACCGCGATCACGCACCACGCCCTTTCGATTGACTAAAAGCTTTGCACAAAATGTACACAAATATAGAGAAACGCTAGGGTTGAATTACTTAGCCAAAAAATTTGTAATGCGGGAGGGATGTTACCCGGAGCACTGTAACTTTCTAACTGTCTATGGAAATAGAAATGTAAACGAGCGTGGCTTTAAGCTGGTGTTGTTCTTTGTCACAAAAAAAGCAATAGATCTTTTGGTCTCTCAAATGGTATTTGGAGTCGAACGGTTCGACGAAAAATCTTAAGGGCCTATGACTTGGTGCATGTGTCGTTATGCAATTCGCTCCACCTAAACAATATATAATTTATAATACCTCAATTACAGATCATGCTTTTGTAATAATTTCTTCTATAGTTTTATCATTTATAATTGGAGGATTTGATTGATTTTTATAATAGCTTCTTCTGATACATCATTTCCTCGTCTAAATACAATCTTGGGAAATGGAAAGCGAGTATTTTGAGATCAGAGATCAGTAATGGGTGGAAGACTAAGGATCTGTTGCGCGTAATTGATAGTCATTGAATTGAGATTCGAGGATAAGGACGAATGAATATTGAGTGATTGCAGTTTAAGGGGTTAAGGGTAGTCACGTGACTCTTTTTACATTTATCTGTAAATTTTTTACATTTATTGCTTTACTTTGTCAGTAATCGTAGCACAAATGCAAAATGAGTTTACGGAAATTGATTTTATCTTCATATACAAGATTTTTCGGACGTCAGGTACATTTTTGAACGCATTTTTCTGTACAAACTGGGAGAAGTATAATGCATTTTTATGGTAAGTT
>NW_017165739.1:0-220 GCF_001652005.2 Ceratina calcarata | reverse complement strand
GTCTGCATGGTGGACCTACCCTTACTACTAGCTTCGTGACACGCCAGGCGTGGATCTTAGGAGCAAAGCGTGTAGTCAAATCAGTTATTCATAATTGTATTCCGTGTCAGCGTGTAAAGACTCGTCTGGCGCACCAATTGATGGGCGATCTTCCTGCCGCTCGAGTGTGTTAGGGATAGGTGGCCCTAACAAGGAGTCCGGAAGAGAAACGGGAAAATAA
>NW_017165738.1:0-220 GCF_001652005.2 Ceratina calcarata | reverse complement strand
GTATATGCTTAAATAAATAAAAATACCAACAGTGAAATATAAAGAATTATAGCACCCTCCTTTATTACTGCCTAATTTAAATGTGGCCTTTAGTGTTAAAAGGGTTCCCCATCTCTGACATGTACCCATTTTTTCTTACACGCGACGGTAAGGCTCACCTATTTCATATTTTCACGCTTTATTAAAACAAATAAACGATCCTCCGTTAACTAGAAAATCG
>NW_017165737.1:0-220 GCF_001652005.2 Ceratina calcarata | reverse complement strand
ACTGGTATAGATTCGTATAGAATAGAGTCACATGGTCACGGGTAGCGCCGCATGCAGCGCAGGCAGCTCGCGTGGATCGCGTGGTTATATGGTCATATAAGATTGCGAATGGTTACATAGTTACTGAGCGAATAATTATATTGCCCGATTATTTGATAACATTTAAAATAGAATGCCTTTGCAAAATGTTACGAAGATAGCAATTGGATGGTAGGTACGT
>NW_017165736.1:0-220 GCF_001652005.2 Ceratina calcarata | reverse complement strand
GCACCGCATCGCGGGAAACTCGTTCAAATCGCCGTTGGTGAAGAATGAAATCCGGTCGAACGCGAAATTCGCAGCCGACAATAGTTCGCGCACATTTACTATTTTATTGCTTATGTACTTACCAACTATTGAAAGTCATTGTTGAAGTCGGGGACTATCCGCTGTCGGAAAAGAGTACAGATGATCTCCTTGATGTCGACCACTGTTGCATCCAACGTAG
>NW_017165735.1:0-220 GCF_001652005.2 Ceratina calcarata | reverse complement strand
GGGGGTCGCCGACGGTCAGGGTAGGGGCCCTGGCCGTCTGTCATGGCGGCCCCGAAATGTGCGGCGCAGTAGTGTGGCCCTACTGCGCCGCGGCGCCTTCTGCGCGTGTACCAGGGGGGGGATTTCCTGTCCCCCCCAGGGATTGGAGCCCGCTCCCTTAATGGTCGAGCTGTTTCGCCAGGGGGGTACCGGTTGCGTGCTTTATAGCGATCCCGGTACC
>NW_017165734.1:0-220 GCF_001652005.2 Ceratina calcarata | reverse complement strand
TTATTACTTTCCAATATAATTGTATCAGTTTATATCGTTTATTAAATATATATATTACATAATGAAACTAAATATTATGTGTTATTTAATGCATAACGGCCACAATTTCTTTGTGTACTGTCGATGTGATTCCAGCTCTAATAGAGATCGAACGAGATTGTTCACAGTCCCAATTAGTTATTAAATAAGAAATGTTTTACTATTATAATTTCTATTGTAA
>NW_017165733.1:0-220 GCF_001652005.2 Ceratina calcarata | reverse complement strand
TGCAGCCAGCACGCGCGGCTATTACACGCATTACCATGTCGTGATACGTAATATTACACTAACGCCTGCGTATCAACCGCCCACGCAAATTACTTGCAAACAAGAACAGTGGCCCATAACTTAGAATCACGTTGATCTATTGTTCCCTTTTGTAATAGTAAACGAGTCTTTTTTTTTAAATTCCTTCAAATTTACGTTCATGAAGCAGTTCAGGGATGAA
>NW_017165732.1:0-220 GCF_001652005.2 Ceratina calcarata | reverse complement strand
TTGGCTCTATCCGCATCTGATAGTCAGCCGTCATGTTGAGCAGGGCTCTATCGAGCATTTGCTCGGGCGTGGCCGTTCCGAGGCGACGAAACATCATTTGGGGACGCTCCGGGACGCTTGCCGCGTCGGGCCGGTTGCGCGTTTACGCGGGGACGGAGGAAATAGGCTCCGTCACAAATGACTAATTTATATTTTACGCGGGCGCGCTTGGTACGTGTCG
>NW_017165731.1:0-220 GCF_001652005.2 Ceratina calcarata | reverse complement strand
GCGAAAACTTTTTATACAGAAATTATAGATCTCGTTGTCCTCTACAAGAAAGGTCATATGCAATTTTTCCGTAGAACCAACGGTTTAGGAATTATTGAGAAAAAACGAAATTTTTTTGCCAAAAGTTCACCGTTTCGACGCTGGGATGGTTGGATTTTGTCAACGTCAATAAAATGCCAAATAATCATATGTAACTCGTTAAATATCGAAGTTAGAAGGA
>NW_017165729.1:0-1995 GCF_001652005.2 Ceratina calcarata | reverse complement strand
CAACCTAATTACTGGCCAATGATTTCACGGAACAAGTCGCCGCGTCGTGTCGCGCCGAGCCGCGCCGAAATCCAATTGACGAGATGTCCACGCGATTGCCAATTCGCCGACGAATTAAAACGCAACGATCTTCGTCGGAGCATTTGCATACTTAATGCCAAGGACTTGTCGTGAGGTACATATTACACGAAACGTGGGCGTTGTCGCCCGCGGACACACGCGCTTTATTCTTATTAGTCAAGTTTCACATCTTGATTCATCAGTATAGAAATTAACGAACTTAAAGTGTCAATAACTTTTGTATAGAGCAGCTTCTCATTTAATTTTGCCCTTGTCAATTTTGCGTTGTCAAAATTGCCCTTGCGAATTTATTTAATTAGCATCTTTTACTCATATCATTTAGTGCATTTTCAAAATCAACGTCGATATTTCAAGAAAATGAACACGTATTAACAAATATGCTAGTTTAATTTATACAATTTGAACATGTTGCGCGATATAAAAACACGTCTGCATGTTCAGTAAGGAGGCGTGTTTATATGGCACCGATATTCGTGCGGATCATTGCACGTGCTATTGCGTACTTACACTAGTAATGACTCTACAAAATTTTCCTATTGTCATGAATGACTGGGAGCTTTATCGATTCTGTTTACGGATTGACGGATGCCTCTAACTTTGTCGTTTATTAACAAAGGTATAATGCTACCATCTTCAATCATTCGCGCATTGAGCCTACATCAGTACAACAATTAATTTCTTACTTCTCCAGCAAAATGATTCTTTCATAAAATATCTCTCGGATTTGAAATTCCCTTTAATACTACAGTATTACATTAGTAATTACAGTAATACATATATACATAATACACATTACACAGTAATACATTAGTTACTATAGTAAACTGAAGGCATGTATAGACACATTAGGATTAGAAGCAAGCTGTTTGTACGCATAGTAATGAAGTTTTCTCTTGATTGCGAGAAATTCGTTCCGATATCTTCATCTCCGTTTCCCATAAAACATCCTTCAGGCAATATTCGTAAGAAAAATAACCTCGCGATCGGAAAATCCGCGCACATATCTTTCTTATGCACAGCACGATGCACACCGTAAACTGCCGATTTACAATACATACCTTTCCTGTCAGTGGCCACGATAATAAACCTATAGCCACAATAAAGATAAACAGCTATCTCGGTACAGAAGCGTAAACCTCTACGAGGCAAATATATCAGGTAACGATACGCTTTTTAAGTCGACCATTATTTTCCAACTAGTTAACAACATTCTGCTGAAAGCGGGGGTATCGATTATCGTACGCCATAAATATCGTAACGATTTCACGGAGCCCTAGATGCCCAGGTATCGCGAACGATCGGTTTGTGAACGGAACAGGTCCTGGCTTTGACGGCTTTCGCGGATACGTATTCGTATACGTACGTACTCGCTCGCTTACTTATGTACCACCATTACCGTCGTCGCTACCATCACTAGCACCGTAGCACGTGGGTGTTTAAAGGCACCTCGGCGTTCCGCGCGAATCGACTTTCACAAGAACGAATTGCTCACCGCGCGATCGCCGATCCTGTGTGAGTGTACGTAACCGCCCCGGCATCGCAGGCCGTAGATGGAAACCCGTTTGCGCGTATGCAGTTTCCTGCTCGCATGCACGGTTCACCGTGCCGCCCTTAAATAACGCAATTAAAACGTTCCTTCACGCGGTCGTCGCGTCGCGGAGGAATCACTTATACGTGTCTGTCCGCCTTTATCGTCGGCCAGATAGAAAAAGCCACGCGGGTAAGACTGGTTCCATTACCGGGGCTCGGACAACCACGAAATGAACTTTAACGCGCGAGAAATCTCGTCAACGGAGTTAAACAACCGGAGTATCATTGTAATGATTTAACACTTATTATTAATTTAAAATGGAATTATAAAATTTTTAATAGTTTTTTAGATTCACAATTATTAAATAAATAAAATAATTCCAT
>NW_017165728.1:4538-4763 GCF_001652005.2 Ceratina calcarata | reverse complement strand
CATTTCTATCAATTCGACAATTATTGTAATAATTCAGTACGCAGAGGTATGACACATTTAAGAAGCTATCGCGCTAAAAGCGAAGGTCGTGCAATTTTTATATAATTATAATTAATATACAGGGTGTCCCAGGTTCCAGAAAAACACTTCAGCAAGAAGTATTTCGACAGAAAATTTCTCTTAAAAAATAAGAAATGTTATATAAACATAGATAACACACACATA
>NW_017165728.1:3262-4312 GCF_001652005.2 Ceratina calcarata | reverse complement strand
AAACAGTACCAACATTATTTAACAAACTAAAACAGAATCACTTCATTCTCCTGTGCACAGAAGCCAGACTGACCAACAATGCCTTACTCCATCATCAAAAACTGAATTCGCATTGACGATTACGTAAATTCTGATGCAAAAGATCGTTCAACGTGGATTATCGTGCGTCGAGTAATAACAATAATTTGTGAAACGACGCCACGTTTAAATCGTTGCCCCTATCATGACCGGATCGAACGTTCTGCTACCTGTTAGAACTTACGCGCCACACGTTTTGTCAATGCCGATCATGCTCGCGCAGGATGACAGCATCGATCAAGATCGGGACAATTGCGTTTCCCTCCGTTGCTGATACAAGCCTCCGAACGCTGTTTAGCAAACTGTAACGCGATGGATAACAGCGACGTTCGTATCGAAGATGAGACACAGGTAAAAAATTGTTCGTGCAACAGGGGAAATACGTGCCACAAAAAGTGTTACAGCCGAAGAGAGGTGATCCTGAACAACAATTTCCTTTGGCAGAATGCAAAGTGAGGCATGGTTTTTGAATTATGAATGAAAAACTCTTGACCAATGAGAGCGCGCGTAGGGCTGCGCTGACCAATGGCAGTGGTGACTCGGCCGTTGGTCACTGCAGGCCTCATTGGTCAGTGCAGGCCTACGCGCACTGTCATTGGTCATTGTTTTTCCTTAATAATTCAAAAATCATAGCTCATTTTGCATTTTGCAAAGGAAATTGTTGTTCAGGAACACCTCCAGAGTCACCTCTAACACATTTTCTATGACTCCCTGTATAGATGGGACGCGTTTGTAACATTGCTACGCCCCATATTTTTATCTAATCGATCAATCTCGTGCTAAATAATAGATACAAACCGGTCGTGCATGATCTATAGTAATTATTTAATTACACGCAAGGCATAAATTCCATCAAATTCCCTACCTTGTCTTCTATTATGAAGCACAATTTGTAGAGAAATATAATACAATGAAACGTGTCTGGGATATTTTAATCCAGGTGTATTAATTATTTCTGATGTGATTTCTTGG
>NW_017165728.1:1784-2791 GCF_001652005.2 Ceratina calcarata | reverse complement strand
CATAATTTGGAGTTTATAATATAAATAAAATGATCTTTTCATTTCTAATTAAAACTAGAACTACCAAAACAGTCAAAATGACTGGTTTTGTATGAAGAAATGCATCAAAACGAGACGCCATGTTTTACAACAATAAATTTAGTTCACGTTTCTGTTGAACAGGTCCTAAACTGACGGTCCCAACGACCCCCGATGAGAATTCGTCCTTAGAAACGCCAATATTTCCAGACGACATACCAAGAGATTCATTATTACAAAAGATATCATCTGAAGCAGAACTGGACACCGAGACTCTGTACTTCCGGTGTGTAAAACAGAAGAAATTCATCCCCCCTACAATTTTCTAAAATAATTTCGACCTAATTTCCTATAATTAAGAAATTCAATAATTCTTGTAATCAAAAATTATTTGGACTGACTTTGAACGATTATAGAGACGGTCGAAGGAGGATTGACATGGTGCTGGTCTACCAAGAAGACACTAACGGAGTGATGACAGAGATCGAAGCTCGTCGAAAAGAGCAGAGGCGATGTTTCCAACAGAATTTACTAAAAGAAGGCCTGCAACTAGAATTGGAACCAAAAGAAAATTCCTTCGATGGGAAGACTTACTTTCTGAAACTGCACATCCCTTGGAAGATCAAAGTTCAATATGCTGAAGTGATGAACTTGAAGTTACCAACAAGATTCATCACCATCTCTGTTAAAGCTTGGGTAGGTTTCCCAATCCTAAACACAATTTTATAAGTGAATGAAGAAATGAAGATATATGGTTTTTTCTCAGGATGATGAAGACGTGAAGGAGAGACCTAAGGTCTGGGAGAAGTTATTAAAATGGTTCAAGTGGGTGAAGAAGATACACACTTGGGACAGTAAAAAGTATCCTGAAGAGCCTAGCTTCTACGATAGCATCGATTCAGGTGATAAGGAAGAGAGGTAAAATGAAACCAAAGAATAAGAAGAGATACATGAATTAATAATTATAAATTTAATTATTAATTATTGTA
>NW_017165728.1:0-929 GCF_001652005.2 Ceratina calcarata | reverse complement strand
TCGTCCTTCAGGTCCATGCATTCTCCATTGTTCAGCCATCTTGTTATCCCTAATAATTAAACTATACCTAAAATCTTGCCTTTTTTACTACGAAAACTTATAGGGGAGGTTTTTTGTCCATCCGGGAGACGCGGACGCTAGGTCTTCAGAGTTCTTTCGGATAAAAACCGACGTATGCGACCCAGCCGGTTGCCTATCAGAAGTCTGCATCCAGTTAGCCATCATAATGGTAGGAAAACAGTGTTTCAACAATTTCGTCGAGATACTATCACCAAAACTGTGGAACTGGTGGCGTAAAAGGAACCACGTAGCTGCCACAATCGAGCACGCTAGGCATTATACCTACTGGGAGAAGGATTACCAACTACAGGATCCTGGTAGACTTGCGCTCTTCGATGAATATCTAGAAATGAGTAAGTCCAAATTCACGATTATCAATAAATAATGGATTTGATGCGTTCTAATCACTTCATAATATCTCAATTTTAAACAGTTTTGCAATATGGGTTTGTCACACTGTTCGTAGCAGCGTTCCCCTTGGCGCCATTGTTCGCGTTACTCAATAATATAGCTGAGATAAGGTTGGATGCGTATAAAATGATAAAAGAAGCTAGGAGACCGCTGGCTGAGAGGGTTGAAGACATAGGCGCTTGGTATGGGGTACTACGTGGAGTAACCTACGTCGCAGTAGTGTCAAACGTACGTGTATCTAATTACCAACTACTAACAATTAACAGACTATACATTTTTATGCAAACTAAGAAAACTTGGATGGTATCATGGATGAACATGGACGTTTGCATTTTTTTTACTGCTATTGGATGTCCAAAGACATGATCCTCCAAAAAATGATTTTTTACCCTGTTTCATCTCACCAAGTTTAACACTAGATTGCCCAAGGAAGTCATTTTGACTGGTTTTGGGCAAAT
>NW_017165727.1:0-220 GCF_001652005.2 Ceratina calcarata | reverse complement strand
AACTGCAGATTTTTATGCAAATTTTCTGTAAATCTGGTTCAGTCTAATTATATGCTGGATGCAATAATTGAATTCGTATGTGCTACATGCATTATAGACTATCACATGGAGATCTTGCAACCACGTGCTAAATCAGAGCAAGGGATTATCACGTGCATAGATATACAGGGTTTAATTGGAACACTGATTTAAACTGTTACTATTAACATGATATAATGGA
>NW_017165726.1:0-220 GCF_001652005.2 Ceratina calcarata | reverse complement strand
TGCAGAGGTAGAAGGGGCAACGTCTCGCACTGCCTTGAGGACCTCATTTTGCACATTGAGCTCTTGTAACTTGGTTTCCATGTTACTCCATTTTTCCAAGATGAATTTGATTGCTGGCTTATTCACTTTGTTGTTTTCGTTAAAAAGGTAAGCCTCCTGTGCTGCCCTTTCATGTTTGATCTCCGACATAAATTGGCTGCGCTTATCGGTTTCGTTGTCG
>NW_017165725.1:0-220 GCF_001652005.2 Ceratina calcarata | reverse complement strand
TGCGTACATGTACTGTGACGACAATTTACCTTCACTCGCAATGATATCACGAGAAATGTGAAAATTAAAAAAAAAAACATAAATATTCTTATATAATCCGCAAAAATCATTTGCATTACAAGTTTTTTGCCTAGTTGTCGTTCGTTTTTATCTCACACGTTTACTTAATTAATTATCCTCCAGTTTTTGAAATGAAAGAGGAGAGATTACTCTCCTCGGT
>NW_017165724.1:0-220 GCF_001652005.2 Ceratina calcarata | reverse complement strand
TTTTAAAATGAAAGATCTGGGGGAACCCAAAATGTTCCTGGGTATTAAAATGAACTGGGATAAGGAGAACAGTGTAATGTCGTTAAAACAATCAGAGTACATAGATAAGGTGTTAAAGAAATTCAATGTGGAAGAATGCAAAGCACAAAGCACACCTATGGTGACCAGGCAGGTGAAGAACAGGAACAATAATTACGGGACGAATGAAGATCATCAGAAA
>NW_017165723.1:0-220 GCF_001652005.2 Ceratina calcarata | reverse complement strand
TGTTGCATTTACAGAGTAAATCCAAGAGTTTGTTGCCTCTAGTTTTTTAGCGAAGACCGGGGTGTTGGTTACTATTTTCAGATTGCAGTTTTTTCAATTTACTGCTTCGGGCTTCGTCAATATTCTGATTTCGCACGAGGGAGTTGTTTTGGGATTAAGGATGGGAAGTGAAGTATCTATCATCATATGTATCTTTTGTTCTGGGATTTGTAAGTTTGAA
>NW_017165722.1:0-220 GCF_001652005.2 Ceratina calcarata | reverse complement strand
GTTTATTTTATTTTGTTAAACTCTTATACCTTTTTTCATTTCTTTTGTTTAATAAGGGGAAACTTTTTGAGTCATTATTTAAAAATTCCCGATTCTCTTATTTCGGCTCCCAGTTAGGGCAACCATCCCTAACAACTACCTTTCCTTAAAAATGGTAATATTTCATATCCGGTGATACTTGATAAGAAGCCTATAACGATTGTAAACACGTGTGCTTTTG
>NW_017165721.1:0-220 GCF_001652005.2 Ceratina calcarata | reverse complement strand
TAATGGCGCATGCAAAGAGAAGTGCTCTAGCCAGAGATCAGCCAGACCGCATAAAGTGCGTCCTAGTTCGTATTAGGGACTGTAACTCGACTCTGTACCCTTTAGAGGGTGCTTATTGCGTTGTGATTTATAGCTAGGGTATAAATCCTAACTAAGGTAACCGTAGGGGACCTGCTGGTGCATCCGCTCTTAAAAAATGTTACGTCAAGTAACCTGTCTG
>NW_017165720.1:0-220 GCF_001652005.2 Ceratina calcarata | reverse complement strand
TGGAGCAGGCTTGGCTGAAAACCTAACCGGGCTGGTTTAGCGACATCAATGTCTTCGTCTTCGGCCAAGATGTCGTGCGTAAGCTGGTGATGTTAGCCCGTAAGGCAGAGTACACTACCGAACCAAATCATATCGGAGTAGAATCGCTAGTGGCGCCCGAACATTAAGTGAGTCAGTTGATTTCTTCTTTAACAAGAATGCGGCATTCTGAAAGAACACA
>NW_017165719.1:0-220 GCF_001652005.2 Ceratina calcarata | reverse complement strand
GCTCGAAATGCAGAGCATGTCGAAATGACGACTAAGCGTTTCGACATAATTAAGGCATTTCGAAATACATACGAAGACCAGGACATGTCGAAATGATTAAAGGAAAATAGGAACCTGACTCTTTAGCTTTTCGGCTATAAAGCTTGGCCATTGGGGCCTGTACGACAGTTTTGATTTTCGACTCTTAACCCGCGACTCTGTCCGAGTCCTCATCGGTTTC
>NW_017165718.1:0-220 GCF_001652005.2 Ceratina calcarata | reverse complement strand
CCTTCAAGCCCTGGCCAAATCGGTCCAAGTCCTCAACGAGAACTTCGGAGTGTTAACGACCGAGAACGAGAAGAGGAGAGAAGAAATGACACGTCTTCGTGGGTTATTGAAACCCATCCTTACGGATGACGACGCCGTCACCCACCACGAGGATACCGCCTCGGACAACCCTGTCGGACAACGCCCGGAGGGAAAAACCGCCGAGAAGGCTCAACACGTT
>NW_017165717.1:0-1997 GCF_001652005.2 Ceratina calcarata | reverse complement strand
GATAAACAAAGAATACCATAAAACATAACTTTGACTTTGTATTTACTGTTCCGCGATTAGCTGTGACCGTTGTGCTGTGACTGTGATTGGAACTAGAGAGGAAATTACGTTCTTCTCTCGGGAGCTCAGAAGCGTATGTAGGAAAAATGATACCGTGCGATTTGAAGAAGTTGCCAGTATTTGGTTCCTTGGAATCAAACTTCATCTCAAGAATTCATATGGCTATCTTGTTTGGTAATATGTACTTTATATTTGATATATTTTGCTTTAATAATGTATATGGGAAAGTTAACCTCGTTAATTAAACAGGTAACAACGGCGAACAAGCTTTAGTTGCAACAAAGGACAGAATGGTGTACGGAATAAGAAGCATCAGCAGTCGTTGTGATCATGGCAGTATTGATAAGAGCATTTCTTCTCCCCAGAAAATTGATGCATTGTGTGGAAAGCACATAAAAACTTTTGCTAAAAGCCAGAGTTTTATTTTGGCTCTGACTGAGGAGGGAGAGGTGCTTGAAACTTATATTATTGATAGATAAGGTCTAATATTGTCTAGTAACACTACCTGTTTACTAGGTCTATGTGGCATGTAGCCACAGTGATCCATCAGTTTGTAAATTTTCTGATCAAGATTTCACTTCAAAATTGAANAGATACTGGAATCGTAAGTGTATGACCAGTAGTGTTCAATTTTTTTTACAGAATCTAAAAAAAACATTGCATTTCATTAAGGTATATTCATGGACTCAAACCTCACGGGACAAAGTGTTATTTCCTAACTATGATACGAAATGCTATAGAATGAAAATTATTCATATTAGTTGTGGATATTCATTCACGGTAGTAGTTACAGATAATGGAGAAGTTCATTCGTGGGGCTCTAACACTAACGGTCAACTAGGCATTGGGAATTATATTATTAAAGATTATGACAAATGCAAAATCACGGGCCTTTCTGGAGTAGTGATAGGTAACATGAAAATCACGTAGATAACCAGAACTTAAGTATCACCTGTCAATTGTATCAAATTCATTTCGTAGAGAAAGTAGTTTGCGGATACGCACATACTTTGGCACTGAGTTCCAAGGGTTGTCTTTACGTTTGGGGATCTAATAACCACGGGCAACTCGGTATTAGTATTCAACAGACCAAAAGTATCGACCGAACAGCAAGCCTTCGCGAGCCACAGAAGGTAAATGCTCAGATTCATGGGTTTTACTTATACTAGAAATTAATGGACATTTCCATAGTTAGAAGTGCCGAAAATGGGGAGAGTGTACGACATAGCCGCGTGTTGGTGTCAGGACATAAGCGTAGCGATGGGTGAAGCTAATCGGATATTTATATGGGGCTATTGTCTGAACAAGGATATCGAAGTCCCAACCCTTACTCCTTTAAGATGTCTACACGACTCTTTCGCATTTTACAAAAGTAGAATAAACATTTGTCATTTGTTAATTGTCAACGATGAAAAAGAAACGAATGTAATGGGTGGCATGGAAGAAGCTTTCGATGATCCAGTACGTTATTATTGGGAGATATTAAGATTATTAAGCACTTACTGTTCTTTGCATGATCTTGCTATATAATTTGCAGAGCACCAGCGATTTAATTATTCAAGTACATGGGAAACCGATTCACGTGCATAAAGTAGTGCTGAAAGTACGGTCTCGTTATTTTAGGACCATGTTTCAAGAGCAATGGACGGAAAACAGTCAGAGGCAAGTTTTCTCGAAACGACCTATAGTAGTATAATAAATATAATTTTGACGTTTTGACTTTTTTTCAGCGTTATAGAGCACGAACAATTTTCCTACGACGTGTACAAAAGTTTCTTAAAATATTTGTACACTAACGAAGTCGACCTATGTCAAGAAGATGTATTAGGTATAACGTGCCTAACTCTTACGGACGTTGGTCAATATGTTTCATGAATTTTTTTTCTTGACAGAACTTTTAAACCTAGCTGATTTCTATTCCGCGGATCTATTAAAAA
>NW_017165716.1:0-220 GCF_001652005.2 Ceratina calcarata | reverse complement strand
TTAATTCTATAGCACTTTGGTTATCGCAGTATACATTTATAGTTTTTGGCGCCAGATTTACCACGTTTAATTGCGTTAATAGTCCTTTCAAGTACATGGTTTCCTTCGTTGCCTCTGATAACGCCATGTATTCTGCCTCCATTGTTGATAAGGCTACTGATCTCTGCTTCTTTGATTCCCAACTTACAGGTCCTCCTGCTAATACGCTTACATATCCTGA
>NW_017165715.1:0-220 GCF_001652005.2 Ceratina calcarata | reverse complement strand
GTACAGAAGGTTTTTATCATTACATTTACAAGATTTTGTACAAATACATAAAAAACACGTGCAAATAAAAATACTATAAACACGATTTGGAGAGGCAGAATTTTCTTTTTCTCTACCCCATTTATAAACTCTAATAAGACTAATTAGAATAACTAAAGGGAGCGAACAGTACGATGGAAATTGTGGAAACTGTTAGGCAAAATTCGACGAATCGGAGAGT
>NW_017165714.1:0-220 GCF_001652005.2 Ceratina calcarata | reverse complement strand
TAAAAGTTTATATACACATATACGTATAAATCAGTTAACGATGTTATGAGATTATGAGCTACAAAGGCTTAAAATCGAAAACGTGTATTTGATTAAATGAAATAGTGATTGGAAATTTCCAAATCTACCATAAGTCTGTGTTTACAACGAATACGTGCTATCGTGTTTTTTTTTTCTGATGCATGGAAGTTGAACAACTGCTCGTGAAGTTAAGTAGTTG
>NW_017165713.1:0-220 GCF_001652005.2 Ceratina calcarata | reverse complement strand
GAGTAATATTATATTGTTTATAATCATAAATAAAAAGTAATAAAAAAAGCAGCCTGTAGAGGATCTATATTTTTGTACATACTTCATGGACATTGATGCAACGTAACACGTGTTAGGTCGAATACGTTTATTTAAAGAGAGAGAAGACGTAGTAGTTTCACCAGAAACACGGAATTTTCGTCACTGATTCGTAAGGACAATTTAATATTAGTATTAAAAA
>NW_017165712.1:0-220 GCF_001652005.2 Ceratina calcarata | reverse complement strand
GAATTATAGTGATTTCAAATTTTTCATAGGTAACAGTATCATCTACAACTGTTATTCAAAGCATTTGTCGAAATTCCGCGAAAAAAAAATTTTCGATTTTTCCAAGGGATACCCCTTCAAATTTCGCGAACTTTTCGTTTTTTGCAAATAACTCCCAAACCGTTTGACATACGGAAAAATTGCATATAACCTTTCTTGTAGAGGATAACGAGATCTATAA
>NW_017165711.1:0-220 GCF_001652005.2 Ceratina calcarata | reverse complement strand
TTATCAAATAAATGAGTTCGTTTATAATAGGGAGGTACAAGTAAGGAAAAATTACGGGTATTTTAACACATGTGATAAGATGGACAATCTAGAGATAAGGAAGTAATGAGGGGCCATTTTACTATAAACTCTTATAGATCATCAGCGAAAGTGAATCATCGAGTTATTAGAATTATTCACTTTATGAATAAGTTAATTCCAACCGAATTAAGTATTATAT
>NW_017165710.1:0-220 GCF_001652005.2 Ceratina calcarata | reverse complement strand
GTGGGACCAACGAGGAATAGGAAAGTATTTCAACATTCGTGGTTGAAATTAGATTTATTTAAAGACTGGTTAATGCCTGATGAAAACAATGAAAAAGCTTTCTGCTCGGTTTGCAATATACATTTGTCATGTGGAAAATCGGATTTACTTAGACACGCGAAAACTCGGAAACACGTCGACAATGCGACGTTCGTTACAAAAAGATGTAATGTCAGTTCAC
>NW_017165709.1:0-220 GCF_001652005.2 Ceratina calcarata | reverse complement strand
CATGTTAAATTTCTAATATTCTCATTTCTGAATAATAAAGCGGTAAAAAATTCTGAAAATGATAACAGTTCATTTTTTTTATTCCAAGAATAACATCATTTTTTCAGAATTTTTCAATATTTTCAAAATCTCTGACAAACGTCCTTAAGACGTGCCATATTGAACTGTATTATTAATTATTAGAATAAATTGTTAAAGTTAAAATGCGTGTATCATATAT
>NW_017165708.1:0-220 GCF_001652005.2 Ceratina calcarata | reverse complement strand
GATACGTCCTCATAAACAAGAACAATAGGAACTATATAATCTCGTTGGAACAAAAGGCATTAATATTAACGTTAGGTAACACGATTGCAAATTGCATCATGGAGAAGGATTCATGGCGTGCCTATTACACAGAAATTTAATTCTGGCACACGTTTTTGAACGGCTCAGGACATTTTTGCTAAAATAGAACAACGCGAAACCGACGCTACTTAGCGAATGT
>NW_017165707.1:0-220 GCF_001652005.2 Ceratina calcarata | reverse complement strand
AATTCTGGTAGCGATTTAAAAAATATGGTTTCACTAAAGCTGTGACATGGATTTAGCTTTTGATATTCCATATAATAGATCATGCACTTTCCGTTTTTCTAAATAATTACAGTACAGTATATGAAAGAACAATAAGCTCACTCACGATGTCGGCTCCTATGAAAAGTCCGAGTAAAAAGTCAATTATTAATACGCTCTTTGACAGAATGGATCTACTGTT
>NW_017165706.1:0-1997 GCF_001652005.2 Ceratina calcarata | reverse complement strand
TTAAATATAGTTTACATATCTTGTCCCCTCGCATAATATATATATTATAAATCAAAAATAGAACGACTGATTCATCCCGATTTTCCGTTGCCGTGTAATACATTCTCTTAATCTCGCTTTAAGGTGCAAATACGGATGTTGTCGGAAAATGGCGTCCCGCAGTAAAGAGAGGACAATATGTTTCTCGTGTTATCGCCGTTTGAATTCTCTTTACCCTCGACCGGGACCGGAATGTAAAACGGTAGCCGGGTAACAGTCGAGTAACTTGCTCGAACACCTCGTAGGGATCAGCCTTAAAGGATTTAAGGTGGCCGAACATACGAGCCGCCGCGGCGCGCCGCCGTCCCCGTACACGTTCCTCGTTCCGATTCATTATTCAGAATTCAGACCTTACTTTGAGCTCGCCGTTTGAAAGACGCTGATCGCCCGCCACCGCGGCGAATTCGTGCAGCGGCTGAGTGAGTCTCGACCGACTCGAAACGAAAAACGGTTGCCGCCGTCTTTATCCATGCAAACGTCGGAATTATTCCAACTACGCGGGAACACTGAGCCAGCGATTTTTTCCCGTGTACTCCTCTTACTCCGTCCTTTCGCATCTTCTCCCATTTACCTCTTCGAGTGTATGTACGTCGTACTCACAGCTCAGGTCGTTTTTAGGTTTCTCGCGTAACGAGAAACATGAGATTTTCACCATTAATTAGCATGCAAAGTCGCCGTGTTAAGATCAAATTCGTTGTTTCAAGTTAACGTTAAATCAGCTTAACTAAACTACTTACAATACAATTACTGTACACATAAACGACGAAACTGTAAATCTAATGGATGAGACGTTTACAATTTGACAGATACTATATTTTTCTCTTCCGTTATCAGGTAATAAAAAATTAACGGACTATCGACGCGTTAAATTGTTGAGTAACTACCGGCATCGTAGGATGCTTAAAACAGTTTCAACAAATTCGAGTTTGACGTTCGCGTCTGATATACGGCGGGGACGAGCAACATCGATTACGTTCCGTATGATTCGGCTGGTTTTATTAAATCCACTGTCAATAACGTCATCACGCGTAGAGTGTTGCCAGTGCCTAGCGTTATTAACGTTACGGCATGACAGGGCGATTCGTCATTGTGTCGTAAAATCCTATTCGTTACGCAATCACTGATTCCGGGATTCCTATGTTTCAATCAGCTTTCCGGCTGCTCGTCCCATTCCTTATGATGTATTTTCCAAATTGGCGAGGCGAGACATACTATTAATTTCTTTTATTACAAGAATATTAATTTTGTTATAAATAAATCTGTCATGTTTTTCGATACTTTAAATTAAACCTTAGCGTAATTTTAATACTAGAATACTTATTATTGTATGATTCGTTATTAATAATTTCGAATCATTTCGCAACTTTTAATCTTATATAAAACACTGGAAATGAACAAAAAGGCTAATCGAAGAGTCGCGGTGAACGATAAAGTAAAATAATGGAACACCATACGCTTCACCTCGTCCTTAGCGATTCTCGTCGCCCGGAATTTAATAAGAGCCGCATAAAGTTAGGGTGGGTCGCCGTTTATTTGAGCCAGCTTTTCGCTCGTACCTGCGGGCTCGGAGAATATGTGTTCCACGTTCGTGTACACACGTGCTATCCTTTCCGTGCACAGCGTAAAACATAGCGAACTAGAGAGAAGGAGGGGTTGAAAGCTATTGTACTCCCATCCAGAGTCACCTAGCCGCGAGCCCAAGCCGCTACACACGCCATTGGGTACCAATACATGTATAAGTATATATCGGACCCGCGACCTATTTTCTTCCTAAGCAAACTATCTTCGTGCACGAATCAATGCCAACAGTGAGACGTTGAATTAGACTCTACGAAGTGGATGGCATTCTTAGAGAATTTATTCTCAATCAGTTTTTCGTACATCGATAGAGAACTCGTAGTACAAGTTGAGATTGTCATGATATTTAATTATACTATGCTATTTCTACAAGTATTATT
>NW_017165705.1:0-220 GCF_001652005.2 Ceratina calcarata | reverse complement strand
TTTTTTTGAGGAGATTTCCTCTAACGTTGTTCCGTCTAGAGTGGAGGCATCGCCTGTTTCCAGGGCGATATTTGTTATTTCAAAATGAGATCAATTTCTCACATATATAAGATATTTATCTCTTAATTTGTAAGTTTGTATGTCGATTGAGATAAATTCCAAATCTTTCTTTTTTAGGATTAACTCAACTCACGTTATAGACGGCTCGACGTATGACGAT
>NW_017165704.1:0-220 GCF_001652005.2 Ceratina calcarata | reverse complement strand
TAATAATAAAAAAATCAATTATTGTTATTTTATGTATTAATAATAGAATTTTAAGCGAAATTGAATATCAAACGAAGAGGGTATATTTTACAATAATCAACTACTACATTATAAAAAAAATAATATGGATATATTAAAGAATTGAGAGCGACCCCAGACAGTACACATTACGATAAAATATAGGGGAAGATTTATTATAGTTTTTCATACAATATTCCAT
>NW_017165703.1:0-220 GCF_001652005.2 Ceratina calcarata | reverse complement strand
TTATGTTATGGTACAGTGGGTATGTCATAACAAGTAGCAGTCAGGATCAAGATCTATCACTCCTCTCGCAGTGGACATATGTACCTGTTAGGTGTACTGCTCATTCTGCCACTCCAACCGATCTTCAGATAGTTATTTATTAAAGAGGAAGGATTTGAATCCTCTAGAGAGAGAGAGAGAGAGAGAGAAGTTGGGAAAGCCAGGGAGCTGTAGGAACGTT
>NW_017165702.1:0-220 GCF_001652005.2 Ceratina calcarata | reverse complement strand
TGCGGCATAAGTACGTGGAAAGTGTAAAACGTGAAAAGTGATAGTGCAGTGAATAAAAAATTAAATTATATAAAAAACTTACCCAGTCATCCAGCTGACATCGCGTACGCTCAGTGTTGGATCACGATAAAAGTGATCCATGATCCTCTCCGTCAGGTTGACAGGCATGTCGATCGTCCGGCCGGTTTCACGATGTCGCGGTTGCGTCGATCCCGTTGAG
>NW_017165701.1:0-220 GCF_001652005.2 Ceratina calcarata | reverse complement strand
TAGGGGTCACCTATTCTTTGACATTATATGTTGTTAGAAATTCGCATTTTAATGCGGGAATTAAATTTCTGAAGCGTATGAGTCATCATGCGTTTCTTAGAATCGGGATATTCCTTCGTCGATAGACGGGAATTCGTCAAGTCGAGAATAGAAGAAACGCTAACTTCTTAAGCCGATTATGACGCGAGTCGCCCGAGCGGAGAAACAGTACAAACGGCCG
>NW_017165700.1:0-220 GCF_001652005.2 Ceratina calcarata | reverse complement strand
GTGCTGTTTTAATAATTACATATTAAAAATTTCATGCAAAGATGAAGCAAACAAACATTTATTCCAAAGGCAGATGCAGATTGTGTAACAGCTTTATACATGCAATTAAAATATATTCCTTGGTCCAAGTGTATCACGCTATTAAAAAATCTTCAAATCTGTACAATTATGTTCAGAGAATGATATATTTCTTATACTTATTCGATCTGAACGACTTATT
>NW_017165699.1:0-220 GCF_001652005.2 Ceratina calcarata | reverse complement strand
CGATGGCAGTCTCCCATCCTTGCCGGCTTGTGCGTGTATTTGTTGTTGTTCTGTTGTTATTTTTATTATATGGTCCGGTGTTCGCGGGGACGGGTTAGGTAGTTCTGGGGTGCGTTGTCTGGGGTCTCTGGGTTTGTTGGTGCGGAGGGTTTGTCGAAGTTGAGAGATGTGGGGCTGGTTCGGTTGTTTGTTGTATTCGTTTTACCGGGACGTCTGGGTG
>NW_017165698.1:0-220 GCF_001652005.2 Ceratina calcarata | reverse complement strand
TACCGTACCGTACGGCCAGTGCGTGCCAAAGTCTGCCGTAGTCAAAGGGTTAAATCACCAAGTTGTGGTTTCGCAGTTTCTCGGTGTTGAAAGGGGTCATTTTAGTTATGAAATCTTCAATTATTCATAAATAAAACAATTTGGTTGTAGATATAGTATGGGGCGCTACGTTTGTCGCGATGGCAACTCACTTCTCTGCAGAGATTCTTGACTTTTTGTT
>NW_017165697.1:0-220 GCF_001652005.2 Ceratina calcarata | reverse complement strand
GTGAACCTACAATACCCACTGCAGGCCCTTTACGAAAGCGCCGATCCCTCAATCGACGGTCGACCAACAATTGGCCACTGACCTGGAGCGTAATCGATACGATACGACCTCCTGTTCGTATCGAGTCAAATAGAGGGCTTAGGGAATGAGACCAAAGGATTATTTCCTAAGAATAATATGCAGCCTAAACGATGTAAGATCATCAATAACAAAGAAATAA
>NW_017165696.1:0-220 GCF_001652005.2 Ceratina calcarata | reverse complement strand
GGTCTCCCTCGTACCTTAGGTAGAAGCTAGGAGTGGGAATGGCTAATTATCACCTCCTTTGCCCCGGTCCCGAAGGTAATTTCGGGAATTTTCGGACCGGCCTTAGGATCTCGCGGTAGCGCGAGATCAATTCCTAGTCAACCGCTAGAGGAAAAGCACCAAGAACCATGGAAGCAATCGAAAGTGAAGTCACAGGCGCCGCGGAGTTTAATCAAAAGTT
>NW_017165695.1:0-2003 GCF_001652005.2 Ceratina calcarata | reverse complement strand
CCAAAACTAGTGTAAGATATTGAAATGGGAGGTTCCTCACGTAATTTTAACACTAGATTGCCCAAGGAAGTAATTTTGACTCGTTTTGGGCAAATGTACAAATAATAATGCATAAATTATTTTTTCCCAAGTGAAGTAAATTTTTTTTTTATTGTTAACATTTACTAATAACTTGTTATATGACTGTAAATAATATAAAAAATATTAAATATTAATTTTAGACAAATTTCTTTACACATTATTCTTTCACAATGCAGTCATTTTTACTGCTTTTAGGCAATATAGGTATATACTAAGTTTCAGTCTTTCTAGTGTTAAAATAGACTGTTAATTATTAATCAAACGCCGACTGTTAATATCATAATGTAGATTTTCTTCTTAATCATATTTCGAGTTCTTTCATAAATCATGTGATTAAAAAATTCATTAAAATTCCAGCATCATATTTTGCAACATTACATCTTGCTTTGAAAGATGAAACTCGGTCATACAAATATGCTTGGTTGTCGGGGCGGCTCCGGAAATTCTCTCGAAAAATCGTTCCCCAACTGGTTTGACCAGTGTCCACAATATACACGCGCGTGTTACCGATAAAACGCGAATGCGTGGGACAACAATGAAACCAATACGCGCCACAATTGCAGTTGCTGTTTCAGCGTCTCGTCGTACAAACCAATTTCGATAAATCGTACGTATGGTACCGATAAAAAAAAGAGGAACGCGTTGCTAACGTCTCGTTGCAATCTCGTTGCCGAAGTCACTTTTAAAGTTGCACGCACTTTCAGACGGTGAAAGCGATACCTTGTCGCCTTCATCGTTCGTCAAGGGTCCGACGAAGTTAAATAAAGTTTAATTGCGGTGCTTCCAACATGTAATTGGCTCCCATGTATTTTTTTTTGTGAAAGCTTGCGAGGAATAAGGCCGGTGCAGTTATTTTTCAGAAATTCGACTGAATTTGAATTTAATTTGCCAATTTAGATTTATCGATTAAAATTTAGATTTCGTTGAATTTTGCAATAGAATTTGTAGCTATTCCGATAAACTGCATAATTATGTGGTTCACCCTGACGGTTCCACCATTCTTTTGTGTAACGTAACACATATAAAGGCAAGACCAGACGTTACGTAATAACAATTTGCACACGTGTACCGAAAATTCGTGAGAGTGAAATGCGTAAAAAGAAATTTCGGAAAGGAAAGGGTTGAACCTTGGCGTTCTCCGCGATTCTGACCCGGATCGTGTCTCCAACCTCCTGGGGTTTCACGGTTCTTAACATATTATATTCAGTATTTATTTTCGGAACACAGCAAATCGAAGCTCGAAACGCTCTCAGCCAGTCCTTGACACGGTCGCAGACTTCGCGAGTTCAATATTTCATTCAACTTTGAAACGGTAATTTAGCTTAATCGATTTTCCACCGAGAACCACATTGCAAAATTTTAAGAATAACGTCGAATCGTAATAAATTTCATATCGAATTATCTGTGTGGAATGCAATTTTCGGATGATTGAATTTTCACAGTTCGTCTGATGATTTATGTGAGAAAACACTGGGTGGAGATTGCTTTATTTAAATTTCGATGATGAACGATGATAAGACGCGTTGACAGGTCGGCCGAGGCACGTCGTTAGCCCAGGCGAGTGAAAGTTGTACTTACAAGAAGAATGTAGCCCAGGGTCTGGCATGTACAGTCATATTCCACTTAATATGGTCATTTTTTTATTCATTTCGAGTAATCAGGGACGCGCGACGTTCTTCGCTCTCACGTGACGCGTGATGAGATAATTTTCAAGGGAAATAAGCCGGTTGAATTACTACCACCGAACTGGTTTCAAACTTGTTCTAGTATAACCTTTACTCTCGCCCTAGATCATTCTAATTTTTATTGTAATATTACATTCGGATTTGAAACGGACACTACTGTGGTGTCAAGTGGTGTGGAAGTAAAAATAATTTTCCTTCCTTAATTTCGATTCAAGAGTCCATTTATTTGTTTATTTA
>NW_017165694.1:0-220 GCF_001652005.2 Ceratina calcarata | reverse complement strand
TTCGAAGAATTATTGTCGTAAGAGAAGGTATCGTAAACGTACCGTCGCCTGCGAAGGCTCTCGCTAGACGAATATAATCCGCTTTGTGACATAGAGGAATTCCATCTCCTAGCCGGATTTAAATCAGCTGTTCACTGCGTTGAAATAAAATTCTAATTTCCAATGCAATACAGGGTGTCCCAGAAAAGGTGTTGGAGCCGAAAATGGCAGATTGGGAGGG
>NW_017165693.1:0-220 GCF_001652005.2 Ceratina calcarata | reverse complement strand
GTAAATGTGTTGAAAAGCTAGGATTGACCGATTGTTACGGTAAACGCGTTGAGGGGGGGTGTTAGATTATAATGTCATTTTGTATTCACCGCGTTTACATGCGTTACCGCCATCTACGGACAGTTGACGATTGGACACACGCAAAATTTGTCGAGCACGTTTTTTGTTTGTGAAAAATAACCGTTTGTGTGTAACGATTGTATTACGTATTTTACAATAA
>NW_017165692.1:0-220 GCF_001652005.2 Ceratina calcarata | reverse complement strand
GATGTATAAATCGTTTATACTTATGTTTGTAATTCTTTATTATAGCATTCATTGGTGATCGTGCATAAAAGGGGTCACTTCACCGACTTCAGTGGGTTTCATTGAAATATTATATACATATATTCGGGGGTTTAATTCTGAACAATTTTTCTCTACATATACATGTTACCACCCCTCGACATCACTTTCTCACATGTACGTGAAAAACTGTTTGTATCAT
>NW_017165691.1:0-220 GCF_001652005.2 Ceratina calcarata | reverse complement strand
GGACGGAGGGTGCGATTGTTTGACGGTTTTACGAGCCACCGAATTAGAAATAACCTTAAAGCTTTTGAAGACGACCTCCATGAAAAAATTACTCGTCGTAACTCGAGATCAGTTTTTCTCACACTTGGGAAACAGATAAAGGCAGTTTTCATTGCACAAAATGCCTGTTTTATATTTGCAACAAGTCATTTGTTATATAATTAATATAATATATAAAAAT
>NW_017165690.1:0-220 GCF_001652005.2 Ceratina calcarata | reverse complement strand
TTACGAATCGTCAAGATCGAGTTTAATATAATTTGATTCACAGAGAATGTTCATGTGAATTAATGCTAATTCATCAACAACATTTTTTTATATTTGCTTATGTCCATATGCAATATTTTTTAACGTATACTTCAGATTCTTCTCATTATAATGAAACCAAATACTATATATTTCGAATAGTATTTATTATTTATACATAATACATGATAGACATGTAATA
>NW_017165689.1:0-220 GCF_001652005.2 Ceratina calcarata | reverse complement strand
GTTGTACGCCATGTATTTCTGGATATTGCGCTCCCTTTGAAAAATAGGGCATGCGATGTTTAACGACCTGTGTTTGTCTTCACAGTTAATCCATCTTTCTTCCTTTTTACACTGCCCATGGAATATTTCTCCGCATATATAACAAATTTTATTGGTAGCTCTGTAAAACTTCTGGAAGTTTAAACATTTAAAGCATATCTTAACATTTCTAATATATGGT
>NW_017165688.1:0-220 GCF_001652005.2 Ceratina calcarata | reverse complement strand
GCTGCAGTGTTTTGACGGCGGCGACCGCTTTGTCGCGTAG
This sequence comes from Ceratina calcarata, assembly GCF_001652005.2. Taxonomy (NCBI): domain Eukaryota; kingdom Metazoa; phylum Arthropoda; class Insecta; order Hymenoptera; family Apidae; genus Ceratina; species Ceratina calcarata. Next base: position 180 of record NW_017165688.1, on the reverse strand, counting down.
CACGGTGGTCCCGTCGTTGATTCGTGAGAGTGGTATTTCACTCTTATCGGTTTCGTGAATGCTGATATGAAATGCTTCTTGGTTAGCTGATATGCTGGTTTCGCCAGCGTGAGAATCATCTTGCGGAGTGTTCTCGTCGTTGCTGACGGGCGGCTCGGTGTTACCAAATACTTCTAGTAT
>NW_017165687.1:0-220 GCF_001652005.2 Ceratina calcarata | reverse complement strand
ATGAAAGTTTCGAAAATAGTTTCGCCGTATTAAGCAAAGAGGGATGAGTCATCGGAATTGTGGGGAATAAAAAACACAGCGATGTCGCGTTAATGTCAATATCGAGACTATTGCTTGCTCCGGCATAAAAACTCTCACGGAGGAGGAGGGAAAAGCCCGAGCAAAGGAGATGACTCTAAGAGTGTTTGTTTGAAATTGCAATTAACAGAATACTTAGGAT
>NW_017165686.1:0-220 GCF_001652005.2 Ceratina calcarata | reverse complement strand
ACATGTCATTGAAGTTTGCACTTCGTCGACCCATACTTCTTATAATAGAAACGAATTTCTAATCAACAAACGATAAATTTTCAGTTAACCATGAATTCGAGTGTTTTACACAAAGATCGTGCGCGAATAATACATCCAAGGTTTCTAATTTCATGAATGATTGCACATATTTAAAAATCGAAAATTAATTGAAATAAATTCGATTCGCGGAAGTAAGTTA
>NW_017165685.1:0-220 GCF_001652005.2 Ceratina calcarata | reverse complement strand
TCCGACGTCTGATTTCTTTTTAATTATAGGAAATGTGTTTTTCTAAAGTACATAATCTTTTGGGATTGAATGTATAGCCAATACATCCTTAAGATAAGAAGAATTGTGTTTTATCTTTTTTCATTAGATTAAGGATGGGTGGTTCAATACTCAATATTGTTGGTATACTAACTTTAATACTAAATATCGTTGGTATACTAACTTAAATACTAAATATCGT
>NW_017165684.1:0-220 GCF_001652005.2 Ceratina calcarata | reverse complement strand
ATTCATAATATACAGAAAATATAAAAAATGCAATGCTCAAAAAATACTTATGTAAAACCTAGTTTTAAAATCGATACCATGATCTATACTCTGGTTACGATAATCGATTTTTAGACGTATGAGTGTCGTTTCGTTTTTCGTTATAGATATCTCAACGACAGCGATCGTCAAAAGCTGAGATCCAGTATGAATTCACGAAAACGTCTAATCTTTTGTCGAC
>NW_017165683.1:0-220 GCF_001652005.2 Ceratina calcarata | reverse complement strand
TGTTAACAGGCTACTTTCATACAAAACACAATTTAAAAAATTAGCAAAATTCATTATTCAGTTAAGTGAAATTTCGCATAATTCATGTAGAAACACGAGTGGAATTGTACATTGAATTTAATCTCCCAGATGAAATAATTAATGAAATATTCTATAACAAGTGGGGGATGAATTTGATTTTATGAACATTGCAAATGTCTTTCAATTATTCATAAAAAAA
>NW_017165682.1:0-220 GCF_001652005.2 Ceratina calcarata | reverse complement strand
CAAGCGTTGCAACAAACCTAGAACAATTATTAACGCGCATTTGAAACTTTTACTCGATCTGCCAGAAGTTACTCGAGACACACCCGCGAACCTTAGACAGTTAGCAGAACAGGCTCAAGTGCATGTAAAGGCATTGAAGGCAATAGAGCAACCCACTGAACATTGGGATGCAATTTTGATATACATTATTTCTAGCAAGTTAGATAGGAATACACGTCGC
>NW_017165681.1:0-220 GCF_001652005.2 Ceratina calcarata | reverse complement strand
TGAGTGGGATGCTGATTGATCGAGACTGGTTATTAGTAATTCTTTATATTTTTTTGGGTAGGAAATTGTAACTTCACCAGCTGGGAATAGCGCTATTATTTTTTCTTTTAATATCGAGGCCGATTGCTTGCCTTTAATTTTTGGCATTTCGAGTATCAGGCCGCCGTTCATGGATGATCGGGGTTTAATAGTTGAGATGCCAAGTTCCTGGATGTTAATA
>NW_017165679.1:0-220 GCF_001652005.2 Ceratina calcarata | reverse complement strand
GTGCGACGTTCCGACGGAACGTCCACAGGAGTTAGTTTCCACTTAATAGGAATGATGTGTTTCGCGGATTGAGTGAGCTCGATCTCAATTGGATTGTGCAGATTCCGTAACAGCTCCCTTAATTGATATCTACGTCCGCCGCGGCGTTTCCGACACATGTACCCACTTGATTCTCCGTGCGGCTGATTCACGCACCACCGAGAACAGCGTGTTTCCTTCT
>NW_017165678.1:0-220 GCF_001652005.2 Ceratina calcarata | reverse complement strand
TGTTCATTAATATTATCCTTAGGTTTAATTATTTTATTAGTAAGCCTTGCGTTCGACTAGCGTTAATATCTTTATTTATCTTTATTTCTTAGTATTCTATTATAGTTTCTTTTGATGTTATCGTTTCGTAGGTTTTTGTTTTATCTTTTCCTATGCGTGCAACCAAGATATTGATAGCATTATGTGACGGATGTGTCAAAACGCTTTATTACTTATTATG
>NW_017165677.1:0-220 GCF_001652005.2 Ceratina calcarata | reverse complement strand
CGATCTTAAACCTTCGATTCTACATTGAATTACAATTCTACATACAAAATGTACCACGAATTATGATCTATAGAGATTACTTTCTTATTAACATTGTTTCAAGAGATTTTTGTAATTGTACATAAATTTTTGTGAACTCTTTTCATGATTTTTTCAAGGTCAAACGTATCTATAATTTTTTTACATTTATCTGTCAGAAGATTTCGAAATAAAAAAATTG
>NW_017165676.1:0-220 GCF_001652005.2 Ceratina calcarata | reverse complement strand
TCACCATGTCCTTGATCATCGAGCTTGTTTTTCTTTCTTGTGTCGCCGGCACATCCTTGTTTATGTTTGATTCTTCAGGCGCGGTGGCCTCTTCCAAATATTCATCATGAAACACTACGTTGCCTTCCGTATCCAAGTATATTTCTTTCAATTCATTCGATAGCATTAGCATTACGTTGCGAAATTTGTTGCGCACTTTTAGGCTTTTCACTACATTCTT
>NW_017165675.1:0-2017 GCF_001652005.2 Ceratina calcarata | reverse complement strand
GAGAGAGAGAGAGAGAGAGAGAGAGAGAGAGAGAGAGAGAGAGAGAGAGAGGGGGAGGACAGTAGTCAGTGGGACGAAAATTTCAGATTCTACGAGTCTTCACGAAGTGGATACGACCAAAGTGGGTGCACGGGGTTGAGGGGGCGAGGCAGAGCTCTCGCGATTTTCATAATTAACCTGTTTCAACGAGCGAGCGGAGCTGCGCGGCCCGTCGACCGGATAGAGAGATATGGAAGCGGCGTAAAAAGAAAAAGTTGGACGAATTTGTATGCAGACGTATTATAGAACGCAGCAGATTTCGGATATATAAGAGAGAAAGAGAACAGGTATACGGCCAGGACAACGAGTGCGCTGGATTTCCCGGTAACTATTTTCAACGTTTGCGTGCTTGTCGAGCGGTGTACCGAAAATGCGTCGCGACCGTACCGTGTCGCGCACGCACGTACACTCCTTGCTATAAGTTACCGGGCCTTCAAGATAAAACTGACAAATCTATGAAAGATTCCGGATTAACAATTGCATGCTACTTACGGAGAAAAATATATTAACTATTCCTTAACATCTTCCATAAAAGAACTGAAGAGAATTGGAGAAGTAATACATGTAAATTATCGAAAAGAGATCAATCATTTCTAATTATTAAATTAAAGATGTACCAGTTTATTTTATTTCTACTGTTTTATTAAACCGATGCAAAGTCCAGAATAAATTCATGCATATATTTACTTGAATAAAATCAATAGGTATAATATAATCAATATTATAAATGTAATTCGATTCAACTGTTTTTACATGTTATTTGTTCGATAGCTTATGAGAAGGAATGTACACATATGTATGTACGTATACACATATGTACATATACGCATTTCGCAATCGTAGTCGACTGCATAGCCGGAAGGGATGGAACGAAATTTCCACGCGAGAGCGCAAGACAAGAGTCACAAGTACAACGAAAAAATTTCTCCACGCTTCTCCCTTTCTGTCTCTCCCTCTATCTATCTTTTTAGTCACCCCTGTCTAGTTCTCTCAAAAATTCTGAACACGCATTCCACAGAGAGTGAGCATGGATATGTCGGAACAGGATTTAAAAATAGTGAACCTCGGAAACAACGATTTCATCATTCCCGCGATTGCGATGAGCAAGCATCCTTTACATCACACGAGATAAGAAAGTGTAACGAAGCGAGAAGAAAGAATTCGAGTAAGAACATTTAATGCAACTCACAAGATTGCGTAAAGCCTGTATACATATACGAGTGAACCTTATAGAAAATCCGTTTTGAAAATCCCTGACAATATATTATCATTCAAATATAAGAGATTCACACTTAGGATAAAAATGGAATGAGGACGTTATTAGCATTTAATAAAGTTTAAGAGAAATTTCAACCCATAAATGCAGAGATGCAAAAAAATTGAAGGAGCGTGTTAGTAGGGTGAACGACGCATGCAGAGGAACGCATCTATTCGCTGTCGTGCACCCTCTCTGTCATCTTGCTAACATTTCAAGCATAAATGGCAATATCGAGGACACGATCTGACCATATACCACGATGTTATATGTTGGCCACGAATACCCGGTAAATACGTAGAATAGAATGCATTCAGAGATGCATTCCGGTCATACGTTAATCTACGCGTAAGATAGTAACGCTAGAGCGGAAGCGTTGAACGTTCTCTCTCCCAGTGAAACCGTCTATGTAACGATTGTCGCCGTAAAAGATGGAATTCGGCTAACCCATTGTATGACGAATTCCACGGTGTCGCTGTGACGTAGAATAGCAGGTAATAATTTTGGAGAATTTCCATACATCAGACAATAGAGCTTGGACTAACTTACGACACATCGACGACTTCCTGTGCGTCACGATCCATGTTAATGATATTTGTACGATGTTCACCGCCCTAATCGCCGATGGCCGCAATAGCGTACAGATTAGTATTCGCACCTTACGCATCTGTGAAACCGAACACCTCGCATACGCTCATTTGCATGCAGACGATCGTCACGTTA
>NW_017165674.1:0-220 GCF_001652005.2 Ceratina calcarata | reverse complement strand
ACAATCCCGCACAGGCGGCCAGGTGCCGACACACGCAAGCCACGAAAGGAGAGCACGACAAAGGTAGCTCGCTGCCTTCGGCTCACGCAAGCCACGAGTGATCCAAGCTCGTGGGCGGCCTGCACAGCGAGCCCATGATCTCCTCCGCGGGCGGTCTACACCCAGCACGCTGGCCACGGACACTCCGAGAAGTCCCGTGGAGAGGCCAGTGACAGTTCGA
>NW_017165673.1:0-220 GCF_001652005.2 Ceratina calcarata | reverse complement strand
GTAGCTCGGCCGGTCTGTCGATTCGATTATAATTCGACGACGTTTGACCGGAGACATAGGTCTCTCATGAACATTTATTATTTTCCCTAATTGATTCTCGAAGGTATTCCCTTCGGAGAGAATCACTCGATCGTTCTATACTTGAATCGAGCTCGCTCTCCTTATGAGTCCGTACTTTGAAAGTCGGATCTCTTTGCGAGACGTCGTGTAAGGAGCAGCT
>NW_017165672.1:0-220 GCF_001652005.2 Ceratina calcarata | reverse complement strand
ACATGTTCGCGGAACGGTACTCGATATTTGAGAATTTTTTAAGATTTTTTCGTTGCGTAGTTGGGTCGTGAAAGATAAAAGATGCTCATTTCATATAGAAGTTTTCGAGCGACATCATTTGTACTTTTATGATAGACGTGCCTCAACCCAACTATTATACCCTATTTTTTTCAGATTTTTCGGTGAGGTGCGCTGTAGTTAAAAAAATCAAAAACCGATT
>NW_017165671.1:0-220 GCF_001652005.2 Ceratina calcarata | reverse complement strand
CGCTGTTACGCTTCGCTGCGTCAGAACGACTGGCGTAGTGGGGCAAACGGAAGGAATGGGCCCCAATGGGATGTAGGTCCAACTCGTTCTTGGACGGTTCTCGTCCGGGGGCAGAGTTTTTCCTTGCCCCAGCGTGGTACTCCATCTACACCGCGCGGCCTTGGTAGGGGTGTTTCTGGGAAGTAGAATCGAATCGTGGATATTCTAAGCCAGCTGTATC
>NW_017165670.1:0-220 GCF_001652005.2 Ceratina calcarata | reverse complement strand
CACTATGCTGAGTACTAATAACTCTTGATTCTGCAATTTTTTTTTTCTTCTAATATTAAAGTTGAGAAGAGTACCTATTGCAAACGGATCTAATTATGTTAAAATTATAGAAGAATACGCGAATGAGTAAAAATTGGGACGTAAGCAGGAAGTGAGACATTCACTTAATACCTAAATTATAATAGACGTACAAACTGGAAATGTAGTGAATATCGACTTG
>NW_017165669.1:0-220 GCF_001652005.2 Ceratina calcarata | reverse complement strand
GCAGGGTCAATCTGCACCTGGCACACCGCTTTAATAGCCGTTCAGCACCACCAAGCCGGTTTTGAGAGAATCGTATTCCGGCTGAGTGTTGAGTATGTAAATTGGCGACATTGATGGCGTTTCTAGCCATGCCGGTTTTCTTGAAGAAATTGAAATATTGCGCAACGCCGTGGGTATCAGCCTGCTTTGTGGCATCCGACACATCGTTGGACAAAATGGA
>NW_017165668.1:0-220 GCF_001652005.2 Ceratina calcarata | reverse complement strand
TTTCACATTGAAAAATTTTTAGAAACACGAGCAACTATTATTTATATAAGGATATTTTATAACTTCCAGTTCCATGTATTTACACATTGGGAGTATTAATAGTTTGTGATTATAGTCCTGTTAAAAGACATAATTAATACACCAAAATCGAATTTCAGAGAAATATTGGGGAATGAGTTCCTTTCGTGTCATGTACTAATAGATACTTTCCAACAAATAT
>NW_017165667.1:0-220 GCF_001652005.2 Ceratina calcarata | reverse complement strand
GTATAAGAATAGAAGACCCTCCGCACCGCTTACCCTTCTAAAACCCTAACAAACGTCCTTAAAATTGTTTTCTCTTTGTGTGCAATATTTATATATAGAGTTCTGCTTTTATGAGTGTTCGTTATTTAAAATGTAAATTATTATCTCCATCACAACTCGTTCCGTGATATGAAATTCTTTTTATTAATTTTACTTCACAGATGAAAGTAAAACAAAGTAT
>NW_017165666.1:0-220 GCF_001652005.2 Ceratina calcarata | reverse complement strand
TTCTTATTTCTTCTCTGGGGCCTCCCAGGTTGGGAAGAATTTGGATAAGAGCATTAGTGTAACCTCTCAGCCTGGGGATGAGGTAGTCGACGTGTTGGTTGAAGGACAGCCTTTCGTCAAGGATTACTCCTAGATACCTCATCTCACATTGCATGGGTAAGCTCATACCGTTGATCGTTATCTGTTTCTGTTCTTCTCTGATCTTCATGTTCCTGGGGAG
>NW_017165664.1:0-2019 GCF_001652005.2 Ceratina calcarata | reverse complement strand
GAGTTATTGGCAAAAAACGAAAATTTTGCAAAATCTGAAGGGGTACCCCTTGGAAAAATCTCGGAAAAATGAAAAATTTTTTTTTTTGCGGAATTTTGAAAAATGCTTTAAATAAAAGTTGTAGGTACTGCTATTACCTGCAAGAAACATCGTATACAGTTTTTTTAACTCCAGTACTCAACGAGCTGAGTATGATTTGACAATTTATTATATAGACAATTTCGGTCGTTCCCATCGTCGAAACTGCAAACTTTTGGCAAAAAATTGGCGAAAAACATTATCCGATCCCTGATTTAACGATCTCTAATCTCACGCAGTCAACGGGTTTCGTAAAGTACAGATTATTTGGGAAAATAGGAGAGAGATGGCAAGCGTTGTCTTGTCTATTGATCTAATAAATAGGATTTGTTTCCAAGAGTGTCTGATTACAGACTAAGGAAGACAAGCAAATCTTTTAGAAGAGAGTCTGTGATGAATCTTACGACACAGAATTTCGGAAAGGTCAACATACTTGGAAAAATGTATAACTAAAGAATATTAGAACCTAATTTACGTATTGAATGGCGAAGATCTTCGCAACCAACATCGGCCCATTAGCTCAGTTGGTTAGAGCGTCGTGCTAATAACGCGAAGGTCGCGGGTTCGATCCCCTCATGGGCCAATTCTATTTTGTTAAATCAAACTTATCCTTAAACAACTAAAGCACTTCATTTGTCATACTATTTTTATTTCAAAATTTCCTACATATTAAACGCGACGTAATTCAATCAAATATTGAGTTAATCAAGAAACTATGGTTATCAAGAGATAGAGACTGGATTATATACTATATATTAACAAGTATACTTGATACCTTATTTTACGACGTGAAACACATTGAAACGCAATGCATATTTTACAATGGCCGAGCAGGGATTAAATGCGGAAAGTTTCCCATTTTCGGACGTTTAACGCGACTCGGGTATCCGGAAATATACGAGCCGATAAACCAGCAGATAAGCGCAATAAGGGAAACGCTTTTCGTCGCGTGGAAAATTTAACGGGTTACCCGTAAACTTTTACGAGCGTCGAATATAGCGTTTCGCGCCAGCGTATATGAACCCAGTCCTCTGCTGTTATTGTTATTTCCTTTCGTCCCCGTTATACGTAATTAACTTTGAACGGTGGCCGCTTCATCGTCGCGCAATCAAAAATTCAAATCGGCTCGTCGCGTACGCGACCGAAACTTTTCGCCCGTTGTACAATTTCATCGCCCGTCAGACTCGCGGAACGAACGCCGTTCATTAAGATCGACGTTACATGGCACGTCGTTCCGAAGTTTCAAAGGAATATCTTAATTAGAAAATCGTAAATATAGAAACCAGCGTTGTGGTTCGAATGAAATTATTTTTGGTACGTGACGAAATCGTTGGGTATCGGTGATAGTGATTAAAAAAGCGTGGAACGTATCGACCGTTCCGGCTCAAGGGTCTCAAAGGACTTTTCGCCGGGAGAAAGTTTCCCGTAGGGTACATGGTAGTTCAATGAAGGGGAACCTTTTCACGAAACGAGTAATTGGCTATTTACGAGGTCCATGATCCGTGGGACGCGTATGAAGTTCGGAGCGCCGGTCAGTCTCGTTCGTTTCTACCCCTTCAAGGGCCACGTTTCCCTTTTGCCGTTGGACGGTCGCGATCGGGCGCGGAATATTTTAAGGTTCATTAAAAGCGCAATAATGAAGAAGTCTCCGGCGCGCGGCGCTCTCAAATAACTTCCGGGCCGTGGGTAGGGACGTTCAAACGAAACTTGCCCTCACCTCTTTTTCGCCCGGCAGCCCTCTTTCCTTCCGGCCGCGGTACTTTCCGCCCGTTTTTCGCCTACTCGAAACTTTCCCCGGCCGAGTCTTTCGGAGTTGAAATTAAAGCCGAAGTTTCGGGGGAAAAATTCGCGATTCCGTTCGCCGAGTGCCCGTTCCCTTTTTAGGGGGATGAAAATACAGTCGAACGTCTTCCCACGGCTTTCTCAGAACGTTAACGGAGT
>NW_017165663.1:0-220 GCF_001652005.2 Ceratina calcarata | reverse complement strand
CGAAAACGTTATTGATAATCTTTTTGTTAGGGATGGTGCCCTAACGGAATGACGGAGGGATGAGAATCGGGTTTTAAATGAAGTGAACTCACGTTTTCCCCAAAAGATCCGAAAACCAAATTTATTCCAAAAAAACCAAAGTAATAGTAGCCCAAAATAATAAGAATAAGATTGTTTGAAGATTGAAATGGTGCATGGCTTAAGAGCATTGCTCGGCCTG
>NW_017165662.1:0-220 GCF_001652005.2 Ceratina calcarata | reverse complement strand
GTTCAGTGATTTGGTGACCAATCTCATCCAGTGGACATATGAAATAATTTCACAATAGAAAATTATTAATTCGAGACTATTTCAGTAATTAGTAATTTTTAACCCTCAGTTTTATAACAGTTTTTTTACTCAGAACTTGCTGCTTTATTGAGATTCGAAAAAAATATTGAACATTTTCTTTAAAAACCTGGATATGAGCCTCATATCTCAATAAAAAAAA
>NW_017165661.1:0-220 GCF_001652005.2 Ceratina calcarata | reverse complement strand
ATTTTTTCTGAGAGGTGGACAAATGAAAAATTTGGTTGGACAAACGAAAACCATTCATGTTCTTACGCGACATGATTAATTAATTGAAAAGAATGATCTGGAACTGAATCTATCCCTAAATAATTTCACTTTAATTCAAGTATAAGTTTTCTGTAAGGGGTGGACAAATGAAAATTTCGGTTGGACCAACGTGGACAAATCGTTGACAAACGAATGCACT
>NW_017165660.1:0-220 GCF_001652005.2 Ceratina calcarata | reverse complement strand
CCCTTTGCACCTAGAGCGGAAGGGGGTTCGAGAATATTCGGACTTCTGCCGAATTTGCGACGACCACGCGGGCCGTTATTAGTCCAGAAGATGTCGAACGACGAGCACAGTGAATTCCACGATAAGTTCGCAAAAGTGCTCGATTTGGCGAGTACCACAGTAGCCACGAACGGAAAAATGGATCAAACCCCTGGGAGTGACCAGGCGTCTCCAATGGAGA
>NW_017165659.1:0-220 GCF_001652005.2 Ceratina calcarata | reverse complement strand
TTTTCATTGCAATTATACAACTGTTAAATGATGGCATGACTTTTTAGTAGAAACAATTTTTATTTGTCATACAAATAGTTAAAATGTGAAATCGTTTGCAAAATTTTTCATAAAGGCTGATAATCTAATCTTGTGAAATAAATTATACTGCTTCAAAGTAATTCACTGAATGGTCTTGAAAATACAATATACATGCAATACATGCATGTATGTATATAAA
>NW_017165658.1:0-220 GCF_001652005.2 Ceratina calcarata | reverse complement strand
TGACTCTGAGAGTGTTAAAGTTCGTTGTTTATTTTTATGGAAATCTTGAATAGAATGGGGAGGATTGTGGAAAAAAGGTTTGGCTATAGAAGTGGAGGAGAGGGTGCTGAAAGTGTAGGGTCGAGCAGGAAGCGAGGCCTTGAGCGCTCGAGGTACATTCCATGCAAAAAGTTTCTTCTGAAAGGAAATGTTAGGGATAAAGTATGATTTGTTGTTTGAT
>NW_017165657.1:0-220 GCF_001652005.2 Ceratina calcarata | reverse complement strand
GGTTATCCATATCAGTAGCGATAGAAAAACGGACGAAAGATTAACGTTGCTAAAACAAAGCACTCGTCTAAATCATCTAACCGAAGGTTATAATGATTTATGGATAAATTATTTCAAATTTTCACGACATTTTCCTACTTCCAGGCGATCATCTCCCTAAATCCTCAATCCTAGAACACGAAATTAAAACTACGGACGAAACTCCCATACATACAAAACA
>NW_017165656.1:0-220 GCF_001652005.2 Ceratina calcarata | reverse complement strand
TCCCGACGCCACCACTAGGCGGCGCCGATCGGGAAGCCTTCTCGCAACCGCGAGTACGACAAGTGCCTTAATAAGGGCGGCCCGAACCGACGATAAGCACTTCGATTACTGTGTCAGGCAGCTGAACACACTTCAAAGTAAGTAATCAAGTCAGCCGGTGGTGTTGGCGAGCCCATCGGTATAGGGATACGAGGCCCTCCGCACTTAGTAATATAAGTGA
>NW_017165655.1:0-220 GCF_001652005.2 Ceratina calcarata | reverse complement strand
TAATAATGATAGGATAAGAATGCCCATCAATCGTAATTTCAGCTCGAAATTCGACAAGAGCCGCGACGTCGTCAGATCCTACTCTCGAGAAACTAATCTTAGTCGGCTGGGATCTGGGTGACCCGATTCTAACGTATTCGTCCGCATCAGCGAAATATCACTTCATGTGTCGATCAGCGCCGCCATACACTTACCATCTATCATTACATCTTTCGTGTAT
>NW_017165654.1:0-220 GCF_001652005.2 Ceratina calcarata | reverse complement strand
CGCAGTGACGTAAAGTGATTCATTGCGATCTGATAAAACGATTCATTTTAGCTTAATTGAAGAGGATATTCATAGTTCCCGTTGTTAAGTTTGTCGCTATTTTTACAGTTTGCGTATTTCAAGTTCTAAGTATAAGGAAACTTCCAGAGTATGATTTATGTATCGGAGATATCACTTTTAATGGATCGTTTATTATCATTTTGTCGACAACGTCGTATAG
>NW_017165653.1:0-2022 GCF_001652005.2 Ceratina calcarata | reverse complement strand
TGACTGATTCAGGAAAAACGAAGAATTAATAATTTGGTCACAGAAAATCAACCAGAATTTGTATGAACGAAATTCATAAATTTCTTCAATAAATAGAAAATTTTTTCATAATTTTTATCCATACTAAAATGTATTTTTGCTTATTTACAAGTATAATGCAATAACCCTGCAAAATTTACTACATTTTAGCGTGTGCGTTTAGTCGCAAGCTACGATGTCTCGAACAACAGCGATTACAAAGCTTATTAGCGAACGTCGGAAGAGGGAGTCGCAAGTTATCGTTATTGCGTGCGGATAAACAATGCATCGAAAGCGCAATTATCGGAATGCGCTCATTTCCTCGGAGGAGCAACACCAGTAGCAGTGAGCGCGTAACGACGCGTGTAAATTCGATCCGGTGTGGTGCGGCACGTCGCGAGCTTAATGCGAATCGGATCACCATCGATTCGTCGAGAAACGCAGTAAATCCTTTTTGCGCCGGTGCGTCATTTATCGGTTCCAACATTCGTTTCCAACGAGTAAATAATGAATGCCAAACGTTGTTAGAATTCGCCGATCCACTCGGACCACTTTTTTTTCCCATTCAGGATCTCGTTACAATATAGCTCGATGGTTGTATCATGCTTGTGTATCGTTTTTTAAGGTACGACACGCGACGGAGAAAATTTAGAAATTCTTTTTATCATTCTTTATTTATCTCCGTCATATTTTGATATTAATTTTGCGTGATAAGTTTTAGGATTAACGAATTATGTTCTAATAAAAACCGTAAAATCAGCTATAGTATATATGTAAAAACATAATTGTACAAAGTAAAGAACAATACATTTAAAATACCATTATCTCAATCAGAAAGCAATTGGATTATAATATATACAAATGTACTTTTTTATAATTAAAACTTGTTAATCATATTCAAACACTCGCTTACTCTCCTTATCTTTTTCTATTACCTTCTACTCATACAGTCAACCTAATTCCACGTTTATTCTCTAGCCTCCCTCTCACCCCGTAACCCTTTGCCGATCTTCCTTGTCTTAAATCTTCTTTGCGTCGATGTTCACAAATTACTCTCTCGTCCTTTCCCCTTAACCCAGTTTCCTTTTCTTTCCCCGTTCCCTGTCGCAGTGTCCTTTTGCCCTGTCTTCTCCCTTCCTCCGGTTCGTCCAATTTCACCTCTCCCGTCCTGCTCACCTCCCTTAGCCAACTCCGGGCTGTCCCCGTCGTGCTCGCATTTCGCGTGGAGAAAGCCGAATGGAAATTAAATGCGCAGTCGGCCGTTACGCCGATTGATTTGTATTCTCTGATCCACGGCTGACGGGGAAGTGTGCTAAACTGCTGGATTTATGTTCTCTCCTAATTGTATCGAGCCCCACCCTGTCGCCACCCTTCGTTGTGCGCAGCCCTTACGAGATTGCTTTCGCGTTTCGAAGGTTTGCTCGGAAACAATCGTGGCCAGGTTCATCAACAGGAAAAATAGTGCCATTAAATGGCGAAAATGAGCTAAACCTGCTAAACGAATAAACCGACTCCTGGATCCTCCCATGTTTCTTACTGCACCAATTATTTTGATAAATCTGATCTACTTGCGTGTTCTATATTGGAAATGATCTGACAACGAATATAATAATTGTCCTGCCCACGCGTAATTTTGAAACGGATGTATTTAGCGACGATCGGGGAATATTTTTAGTCATACACGAGTATTTTTAGGGCTTCCATAGCGCGTAGAAAGTTATCCATCCGTGTTACGCGTTGCGTTAAGGTTCGCCGCGTCGAACTCCGTGAAACAAACTTCGCAGAAGGGTAGGCGAAACTTTTCTTTTCGCGTCTATTAATAATGAAGAAGCACCGAGAAAGATTGCTTTATCTGCACCCTCGTTCTTTGTAAAAATTATTTGGCCGTGTTATTTATGTATACGTATACATCGCACGAGTTGGTTATAGAATTATGATAGAATCATTTGTATGGGCCTACGAAGTCATTCTCAATTCATGGCTTGATTCGCGATTGGAAGGTTG
>NW_017165652.1:0-220 GCF_001652005.2 Ceratina calcarata | reverse complement strand
AGTGGTGACTCTCGCTCACCAGAACGTTATCTCGCCTTAAACGTTTCTTATTACATGCGGCGTTTGTATAAAACCCTCTGTGTATAATCTTAAGAAGTGTAAAATGATACTCCTTCAAACGGAGATATGCTTTTCGTATCTGAATCTTAGTTTGCAACCACGTCCGGACATCACTGTCGACATTAGTTCGAACTTGACATTCACGGCGAAAGGACTACTA
>NW_017165651.1:0-220 GCF_001652005.2 Ceratina calcarata | reverse complement strand
TTTAAGTAGTTCAAAAGAAACGGACAATACGTTACTCGTGCTCGTTCATGCTTGTGTAATCTTATTAAGGAAATATGATTTTTATTTTTTGATCATGCTAGATAAGAATAGATAGATAAAGTTTAATGGTAGACAAAGATTAAGTAAATGGTATTAAATTGTTTTATTTTTAATTATATGAACAGAAATTAATTCAATATTTCTCTCATATTTATATGAA
>NW_017165650.1:0-220 GCF_001652005.2 Ceratina calcarata | reverse complement strand
AATTATTGGCCTAACGGACCTTTTAATTTAAAATTCTCGCGAACACACGTAATTATTTCTATTTTCGGGGAATTAACTGACCGTTAATTCCACTTGGAAATTATCTGTTTCGTTCAATTCGTGCGGAGGCGCATGGAACTTATGCGGATCTCTCCGATTGTTGCAAATTTTTAGGCTTTCCGCGAGCCTCCCTGATGGATGGGGACCAGGTAGCTATAAT
>NW_017165649.1:0-220 GCF_001652005.2 Ceratina calcarata | reverse complement strand
GATGCCTATTTATTTCATTATCTCAATAATTACATTGTAAGTGTACATTTTTCTTGTTTTAAAACGTTTAGTAATATTTAATTTCTTAATTACAACTTCATATTCCGGACTCTAACCTTTTTTAACAGCAATATTCAAATATGATTGAAAGTTTCTGCATGTCTTCCATTAGAGCCTATGTATAAGAAACGTAATTTTTATATCATTTTTCAGAAAAACT
>NW_017165648.1:0-220 GCF_001652005.2 Ceratina calcarata | reverse complement strand
TTTTTAAGGTACATAAACTTTTGGGATTGATTGTATAGCCAATACATCCTTAATTTAGCGAATCAATAAAAATTTTAAAAATGTGAGTACACCAGAACGTGACGTTTGCGAATTCGCAGGCTAAAATGCCTGTCGATTTTTTATTGATTTTGATTCAGTTTTACATGTAGAAGGTTACAATAAACCTGTAATGTTCCGTAAAAATAGAACAGTATAATCT
>NW_017165647.1:0-220 GCF_001652005.2 Ceratina calcarata | reverse complement strand
GTGTGGTCGTGTGGCGTGCACGTATACGAATTAAATGTAACACGCCTGTCGCGTAGGTCGCGTATGTATTAGATGAATCGACGATATTCGACTGGTTGATTTCATCCTCATCGAGATCGAGATTTAACTCCCGGGTTATTCGAACACTTTTTACTGTAACACAACTATAAAAGTTAAATTGATAAAAATTATCATCAAGTAGTTATTGACTCTATTAATG
>NW_017165646.1:0-220 GCF_001652005.2 Ceratina calcarata | reverse complement strand
CCAATATTCTCAGAATCCACCTCCCCTCTAACCGGCCACCAATCAAGACGCACGACCGTTCCATCACTTCGAACCATATTCAAATTCCATTTAACAAGGATCCACCTCTGCAATCACTTCAATCTCATTCCAATCAATTATATAAATCGTTCATCAATCCCCCTCGTAATCGCGTTCAAGTTATACCTTTCATATGAACATCTTACGACAAATTATCAAT
>NW_017165645.1:0-220 GCF_001652005.2 Ceratina calcarata | reverse complement strand
TTATTCCGCGCCTCCATTAACGTTAGACGAAACGTATGACTTAGCTTTGAAAACAAATGTGGAAAAACGTGGCTCATACCGACGTCGGGATGAATATAACCGATATAACGTATCCCCGCGTACCCCGTCGCCGTATGATAGTAGACGCAATTGGACAGAATGGCACGATCCAGTTGAACAAGACGACGATGATTATGAGTATCCGCGTACTTCTTATTAC
>NW_017165644.1:0-220 GCF_001652005.2 Ceratina calcarata | reverse complement strand
TGTGTGCTCACTGGATAGTATACTTGCGCCTGACACCTTATGGCCATATTCATTCGCCTCTTATTTACATCAATAAGAAGAAGGGTGACCAGAGGAAAGGGTCTAACAGCCGGAAACATTCAAATTTAAAAACTTCATCTGGCCACGAATGTGGAGAACGTTAGAAAAATAAAGTGATTAAATAGAGAATTAAGGGAAAGTAAAGAATAGAGAAAACAGA
>NW_017165643.1:0-220 GCF_001652005.2 Ceratina calcarata | reverse complement strand
TAAGTACAAGAAACATCTGTGTTTTATGGTGGGACCTTCCTAATTGCTTGCCGAATGTTGTCAGGGCTTACGAGGCAACACCTGGTAAGCGAGAAAAAATTGTATTCAAATTTGTCTCAAGTTGATCATCTATTTTTCTTATAAAATCTTTCGCTGAGTATTTATAATGCGGATTAACAACATGAAGCTTATGGAAAATACCAGCACTAATTTGCCTGAT
>NW_017165642.1:0-2030 GCF_001652005.2 Ceratina calcarata | reverse complement strand
TTAAAGTTCCACCTAATACCCATCCGAGGCGCGTCTTCTGCAAAACTAAATCTCCCGAACCTAGCTTATGCTGCCCGATGCATAATAGCTTCCAAAAAAGTCCAGCGCCGATCAAGAGATCAATTCGACCTGGAATTTGGTAATTAGGGTCTGCAAGAGTTACGCCGGCTGGTATATCAACGTGATATTTGTCTAAAGGGATGTTAGGCATTTTCTCAGTTATGTTCTTTATTACGAGGCAGGACATTGTTGATTGGAAGCTGTTACATTGCGACGCGATTGTTATATATGCCATAGATTGAATGGGGTTGGCTGATCTACCTAGACCACTAACCGTTGTGTCAAGTAGAGTACGTGGAAGATTTAGCTTATTACAAAGATCTTCGGTGATAAAATTAGCTTGTGAACCAACATCTAATAGGGCTCGGCATTTGTGCTTATTACCCCTTTTATCATGAATGTAAACTACTGCTGTTGATAAAACAGTGTATTCCGCAAGAGAACGTTTAACATTTGATACGCATGCTTGAACAGTCGATGGAGCTGATTCCTGATTGAGAATCACGGGGTCATTTTCTATGTTTACGTCTTCTTTATGAAGCAATGTATGGTGTTTTTTATTGCATTTTCTACACAAACCGCGGGTGCAATTTTTAACACTATGTCCCGATCGCAAACAATTGAAACAGACTTGCAAACGTTTAATTGTTTCATGCCGTTCGGGATGAGGCGTGGCCTTTAATTTTGTGCAATATTGAAGAGCATGTTCATCGTTGCATAATTGACAAGAAGATTTTATATTCGCGAGATATGCTGATGTTACAGGTCGTTGCCGATTATCCTTTGATTTATTCTGAGTTATTGTAGAAACACTTTCTGAATGCGACTTATCGGATTGTTTTCGTATCTGATATTGTGCACGCTGCTCTATGAATTTAGAAAAATCGCGAAATGTGAGTCTCTGAGGTGATTCCATTGAACGTTTCTCCCATTCGTCTAATGTCGCGGAGTCAATTCGTTTAGCTAGGTGAACACTAATTATGACGTCCCACGCTTTAGCTGGGGTCATGAGAGATTCTAGGGCGTTTACATGATTGGTGGCACTATCGATGAATCGACTAAGTGCCTCACCATTTTGTTTTTTCACTGGCGAAATTTCTAACAAAGAGTTGGCATGATAGTAAGCTAATGCCTTAGGATCCTCGTAACGTTCCTTCAGTCTGGACCAAGCAAGTTTATAATTATCCGCGGAGACACCCAATGACTCTATCATTCGTGCGGCGCTACCCTTTAGAGTGGATGTTAAGTAATTGGAACGATCGATATCTGTTAATTTGTCAGAATTGTGTACTAATGATATGAAAGTATCTCGGAAACGAATCCATTGACTGACATTACCATCGAACGTCGGCAAATTTATTACTGGAAGTCGCGGTGTAAATGATATATCGGAGGGAACTAGAGATCCACTCGCACTAGTTGCAACTGCGATCTGCTCTGGACCCTTTGAATTTCTAATATGTTTCTCCGCGATGGACATAGCACTGAAATATGCTGTTTCAAAATTTTCCCGTTCTTCGAATTGTAATTTTTCAGTTGCCTCGTCTAAATTTAATGACTCTATTTGTGATTGCACCTTANTGGCATCAAATGCATTTACGAACTTTCTAAGAAGAGTTAATTTGGTTTTGAACGCCTTGCGCTCGCTAACACACGCCTTAATTTGAGCATCCATCATACAATCTACGAAATTGAAGTAGGTAAGGACTTACGATTGAAGGAAGATATGACCAACGAATGATGATGACGTGTTGTCCGGATGCACTGCTTAGAATGAACACCTTCTCCTGTAGAATGCGTTGTACGATGCGTCCAGATGATGATTCGAACGAACTAGGGCACGTTTACAAGTGATGGTACGATGCGTTGCCGTCTGTTTCTATCACGTCCAGGGGGGTGGTGGCCTATGATATGCCACGCACTGTCTCCTTCCTGGATGTCCAAACGGTCGTCTAATCTTCTGCGCTGGA
>NW_017165641.1:0-220 GCF_001652005.2 Ceratina calcarata | reverse complement strand
GCAATTCCAGAGTAAGAGTCGTTGGAACTATACAGTTATCGGCAGCATGATTGAATGTAAAGGGATATTCTAGGGGAGAAGCTTTTCTTAATCGATATCTGCATTTGGGGATTTTAGCGCCGTCACTAGCGCCAGTAGAGAATCGTATGGGTTTAGCCCGTTAATGCGCCCCGTTTCCACCAAGCTGTACAGCAGCGCACTGGCATGAGCGCCCGCTGCT
>NW_017165640.1:0-220 GCF_001652005.2 Ceratina calcarata | reverse complement strand
AGAATTGCGTCAGGAACCTCCCATTTCAATATCTTACACTAGTTCTGGGACACCCGATATAGTTACCTAAGATTATAGTAGTATAAAAATGCGTATTGTCATAGAATAAACTTTACGTTTACTTAATTTCAGTCCGCCTTAGATGTTCACAATTATTCCATCTTCTTCTAAATGTATAAATTAAAATAAGATAAACATATTTTCCCCTTGAAGCTTAATT
>NW_017165639.1:0-220 GCF_001652005.2 Ceratina calcarata | reverse complement strand
TCTCTCTCTTTTAACTTCTTGTCGAACAGAAATTAGTACATTTAGCTTAATATACGAATCTTAACGAGCTAATTGTACAAGTTTATATCAGATTTGCGAATTTATCAGATACTTCTAATTTCAGTCGCCATTGAATACGAGGCGACGATGGGAAGAACGTAATCGGCTTAGGTCATTGTTAGTAGACGATCCGAATCGAGGAAACCGGAGGCTATGCTTG
>NW_017165638.1:0-220 GCF_001652005.2 Ceratina calcarata | reverse complement strand
CAATTTTTTTTATGAAATGAACATTTAACAATAACTTTATTTATCCTGTTTCAATTAATTATGGCTTTAATTGCGAACAAACAATAATTAAGGGAGAAACGTTCCATTAGAAAATGTACAAGAGTGACGTGGATAAAATTTCCCTTTATTTTATGCAATGTCCGAGTCTAGTCAATCAATTTTCATAACAATCAGAATGACGAAATACCATGTGCTACGT
>NW_017165637.1:0-220 GCF_001652005.2 Ceratina calcarata | reverse complement strand
CCTGACGCTTGAGCATCTTCGGCTGACGCGGCCTAGCCTATACACCCGTCAGCACACCGGGCCGTTTCTCCCCTGTCCGGCACTTTACCTGCCGCCCTTCCCCTCTCTATTGCCGCGCCGACGTCTCTCAGCCGACAACCTAGCGCGCTACTGAGCCTTCTCCCGGCGCTTTACCTGTGGCCAGGCGGCCTGCATTTTTGCAGGTTGACCTGCCTCAGGT
>NW_017165636.1:0-220 GCF_001652005.2 Ceratina calcarata | reverse complement strand
GGCTCGCGCTTTTGCGAATTGCGGAGTAGACTACGCGGGCCCTTACCGTGTTCGCAACTCCGCTGGCCGCGGGAAAACGGCGCATAAAGGCTATATTGCAATTTTCGTCTGTTATACGATGCGTACAATACATATAGAACTCGTTCATGGTTATACTACGAACGTGTTCTTGGCTGCATTGGACCGCTTTATCTCACGAAGAGGGATCCCCTCTTGTATT
>NW_017165635.1:0-220 GCF_001652005.2 Ceratina calcarata | reverse complement strand
TCATAAAAAACGTAGAACGTGTGTCTGTTACGTGAATAATTTTTTACAAGCCAACCGAGGCTTATAACGTGTATCATCATCATGCATAATAATTTTATTAACACTAATGAATAAAACGAAATTCTTTGTGACACAAATTTTTTTATAAAAGCTCCATAAAAGTACAGATATATTTAAATTTAATATCCTCTTTACTTTCCTGATCTCTTCTGCTTATTTA
>NW_017165634.1:0-220 GCF_001652005.2 Ceratina calcarata | reverse complement strand
TGAGACTGAGGTAGCTCGGCCGGTCTGTCGGTTCGATTTTAATTCGACGACGTTTAACCGATTCTTTTCTTGCCCAATTGATTCTCGAAGGTGTTTCCTTCGGCGAGAATCACTCGATCGTTTTCTGTGCTTGGATCGAGTTCGCTCTACTTACGAGTCCGTACCTTGAAAGTCGGATCTCTTTGCGAGACGTCGTGTAAGGAGCAGCTTCTTTGCGCGG
>NW_017165633.1:0-220 GCF_001652005.2 Ceratina calcarata | reverse complement strand
ACACGTGTAAACGTGAAATCATAGAATTTTGAATTGTCTGTGTTACAGAAATTAAGAGAACGAACGGGAGCCAGGGACAGGTTGGGTCGCCGACAATCCGCCGCCGTTTCATTATTCTTTTTTGCTATTTCTTTTTATTTTTGATAATTATAAGGGTTTAAGGGTTTTTTCTTAAATAAATTTGGGATTTGGTTTACACTTAACCCTGAGTCAATTTATT
>NW_017165632.1:0-220 GCF_001652005.2 Ceratina calcarata | reverse complement strand
TGTTTCATTGTAAAACAAATGACAGAGGGAGGATATGTAAATGTCCAAAATTTCACTGTTCCTTTTTTAACTTCAAAATTAGAATCAAAAAGGAAGTTGCGGAATTAACATTGTAATAAAAATGATTTCAAATAAAGTTAATAAAATGAAAAATATTATTAGGTAGACTGCGGATGGGAATTTTAAATAATTTACAAAAACACAGCACGCAGTAATATTT
>NW_017165631.1:0-2033 GCF_001652005.2 Ceratina calcarata | reverse complement strand
GGATATATAATGTAACAATAGAGATAAATGTGTATGTATCCAATTTGTTAAGATTTGTACAAGTGACTTGCGATAGCATTCTGTATAACAATAAAGTAACAAGCTGTTATTTAAAGAAGTAAATATAATTTACAAACAGTGCTTTAGCGCATGTGTCCCACAACTATAAAATTATCTTGGAAGTATATGTATAATATTTTTTTACGTTTTCATAAATCACTTTCAATGCAACAGTTCGTATCCTGTTTCATAAGCTGTGTGTATGTATGTGTGAACGTGCCTTAAACGCACCTATACGTGTCATATTAAGCAAATAAAAAAAACAGTATATAAAACACTTTCATTTATACTTGGGAGAATTTTCGTTTCCAAATTTCTATTATTTAATTTGTAACTTGATTTAAATTTCTCTTTGATACAATAAAACACCAAGACAGAAAAGTTTTGGTGTAATGAATGAGGAATTGGATAGAAAATATGGAAGTTCTACCAGTTACCCTTAGAATTTAATGGGTTTATCTTTGCACTGATCAATACAAAAATTAGTGAACCGCTTAAGGAACTTTGGATATTCCCTTTTATAAACAGCACGTAAAACAGACGCTGGAGCCCATCCACCTGGGTTGACTATAATAAAAAAAAGTAAGTATACAATATAATGAATCATAATATTCTATTAATATTAAAATAATATAATACGAACCAACAGAACAATAAGTTATTTTGCATGTTATATTTTCTCTTTTTATTTCTTCCTCATCTTGCGGAGGATCAATGAAAGTTTGACACACAAGGCAAACAGTTAAATAAACTCTTACGCATTTCCCAGTGTTTGGCTGAAAATATTTCATACATGGAATTATTCACGAAATTGGACATTTTAACATGTATATAAAATTTACCGGATATTTGGAATGCTCCGTACTATGATTACAGACTATCCATAAATCATGTGCATCAGGATCTTGATCATCTGAGACTCGGCGTATATGTGACCAAAATAATGCATCCCTTTGACTTGCCGGCCAAATTCGTTTATGCGTTTGAAGAAATATTAGAGTGTCTTTAGAAATACTTTCAATCACGGTCATGTCTTCAAGCGTAGCTTCCCATCCTGTTCTATATTCAGGACTAAAGAATATTTCACAAACTTCGTGACCCGTAACTCCTTTCACAACGTGACACGCTTTCAAAGGGTCCACCACCAAGCCATCCGCTTCTTCTTCGCGTCTGTACATTCGCATATCGCCGTCTTCGGCAAATAATTGCCAACCACCGGCTCCTACTCCAAGACGTGCATAATGCAATTGTTCCATCGTTATTTTCTCTATCTGAATATGATCAAAATAGAAATATTCGGTAACATTAGGATATAGACGAGTTTTAAATCAAATAGTTACCTCCGGATAAAGTTTGTGCTTAACTGCTGACATTGTAGGAGTAGCTGAAATTGAAACTGACTTTTGTTTCAAGCGATCTCTCAGCTGATTTTCTTCGTCAATTTTATCTAATCCAGTTTCTACTGCATCATAGAATTCTTCATCACAGAGTGCACTATGTGGACCTTCCTTAAATATAAATACTTTGTTTACATGTATTATCTCCCATCATTTTATAAATTGTATATCGACTTTCTTTTTAGATTACATAATCGGACCTCATAATCTGGACCTCCATGAATCAAAACTCGGGGCCTGGGAGAATCACTTTGTTGCATAGCAACCTGGTCTTTCAGAGCCTTGTACAGTTCTTGGACTTTTCGCTTTTTCTCAACTTCTTTTTCCCATCTACGACGCCATGCATCTTCTCGTTGAACCATTAATTCGACACAATGCTGCAAAGTCGCCAATACACCTTCACTTGTTGCTTTAAACGTTATTGCTTCACCCTTAAAGTCTACAGATTGTTCAGCTGGATTGAACATTGTCTCAACTTTATTTTCTGAAACAAATATTTGTCAATTAATTAAAGAAAATGAGAAAACATGAAACAATTGAATACCAGACAAATGAAATTGTTATATATATATATAT
>NW_017165630.1:0-220 GCF_001652005.2 Ceratina calcarata | reverse complement strand
CCTTTTACTCGTGGATGAATGTCTCGCCTCCGTTCTATTCGGATTAAGCGGTATCTTTTACGTCAAAAAAGAGCGATAACCCATCCCGAGTCGTTATAAATCGGACTACCAGGTGTTTGAAACAAATTAGACCGATCCCGGTCCCTAGCTACTTTTCTCTCTTCCCGCCCGATCGTTGTGACGGACGACGCGGTGTTCGAGTTAAGAGAGTATGTATATT
>NW_017165629.1:0-220 GCF_001652005.2 Ceratina calcarata | reverse complement strand
GATGCCTATTTATTTCATTATCTCAATAATTACATTGTAAGTGTACATTTTTCTTATTTTAAAACGTTTAGTAATATTTAATTTCTTAATTACAACTTCATATTCCGGACTCTAACCTTTTTTAACAGCAATATTCAAATATGATTGAAAGTTTTTGCATGTCTCCCATTAGAGCCTATGTATAAGAAACGTAATTTTTATATCATTTTTCAGAAAAACT
>NW_017165628.1:0-220 GCF_001652005.2 Ceratina calcarata | reverse complement strand
CTCCCCAGGAACATGAAGATCAGAGAAGAACAGAAACAGATAACGATCAACGGTACGAGCTTACCCATGCAATGTGAGATGAGGTATCTAGGAGTAATCCTTGACGAAAGGCTGTCCTTCAGCCAACACGTCGACTACCTCATCCCCAGGCTGAGAGGTTACACGAATGCTCTTATCCAAATTCTTCCCAACCTGGGAGGCCCCAGAGAAGAAATAAGAA
>NW_017165627.1:0-220 GCF_001652005.2 Ceratina calcarata | reverse complement strand
ATAGACTGTAGAAAGAAGAGATACCTATACTCTATACATACCGTATGTTTTGAATGGCTTTTATTAGGAATTCTAATATCAAGTTTGAAATATTTTAACTCATGAAAATTAAACGAAATCTATCTTTTTTTAATAAATAGATTATCCGTTTCTATCTTTTTTTTTGCAGGAATTCCTGAGAAGATCGCCTTCTTCGAACACAGTTATCTCTCTTCGTTTC
>NW_017165626.1:0-220 GCF_001652005.2 Ceratina calcarata | reverse complement strand
CGATGGCAGTCTCCCATCCTTGCCGGCTTGTGCGTGTATTTGTTGTTGTTCTGTTCTTATTTTTATTATGTGGTCCGGTGTTCGCGGGGACGGGTTAGGTAGTTCTGGGGTGCGTTGTCTGGGGTCTCTGGGTTTGTTGGTGCGGAGGGTTTGTCGAAGTTGAGGGATGTGGGGCTGGTTCGGTTGTTTGTTGTATTCGTTTTACCGGGACGTCTGGGTG
>NW_017165625.1:0-220 GCF_001652005.2 Ceratina calcarata | reverse complement strand
GATCGCGATTCCTGTCGCGAGTGTCACCGCGTTTATCTTCGTAACGTTTGGGACTGTTATTTTGATTGTCAGTTCTTTTATTGTTACTTTGCCAGTTATTTTTATTTGGAGAATGATTGTCGTTTCTATTTTTATTATTATCCCAACGTTTAAAATTTCTGTCGGCACTACGATCTTGTTTCTTGAATCTTTCTGCTTCGTATTTAATTTCTGTATGGAT
>NW_017165624.1:0-220 GCF_001652005.2 Ceratina calcarata | reverse complement strand
TTTTTCGTCCATAACTCTTTAAATATTAATGCTAGCGAAAAACTTTTATACAGAACTTGTAGATCTCGTCGTCCTCTACATGAAAGGTCCTATGCAATCTTCCCGTAAATTCAACGGTTTAGGAGTAATTAAGGAAAAACGATATTTTTTGCCAAAAGTTCGCTATTTCGACGCTGGGATGGTCGGATTTCGTCAACATTAATAAAATGCCAAATAATCA
>NW_017165623.1:0-220 GCF_001652005.2 Ceratina calcarata | reverse complement strand
GATTCGCGTTGTTTACCCTCGAGGAAAATAGTAATAAATTAAGAATCGTTCCAGTGATTTCATTTAATTTTTTATTACAATTTCGTTTAATTTTCATTCCAGATATCACCGGAAACCTGTTCTGAAGAGCACCCAGGCAGGACCAAATATTTGAATCGGCTAACTGGTGAGTGTAAGAGATTTAATAATTCTGGTCATTCGTGATACTCCTTAAGGTTGT
>NW_017165622.1:0-220 GCF_001652005.2 Ceratina calcarata | reverse complement strand
ACTGAGTTATCTGTAGGCATACTACCAATATTACTATTACTATTATCATCGTCATCTATTGTAAATGTAGTAGCCGCGTTACTACTCTCATTAAATATGCCAGATAAACTATCGTCATTACTGATTGGGTCACTAACATACCTAAAAGAACATAATGTAATTCACTGTGTGAAAAATTATATTACTTGAGAAATGATAACATTTAAATATAAATATTTTT
>NW_017165621.1:0-220 GCF_001652005.2 Ceratina calcarata | reverse complement strand
CTCCCCATCTGCCATTTTCGGCTCTAACAATCTTTCCGGAACACCCTGTATAATTCATATTTTTAATAATCAAGGGATGCGATAGTGGCTCGAAGACATATAACTTTTTTTACACTCACCAAGTCACACGTTCAACTCTAATTCTCTTTCCATTTTTTAAAATTGTAGCTACTCTGTAATTTATAAAGTTGTTAGTTATTTCATTGAGTATGTTACATTT
>NW_017165620.1:0-2036 GCF_001652005.2 Ceratina calcarata | reverse complement strand
TGGAAATCATATTATTATGACGATTATTAAAATAAAATGTCTTTAATTAGCTTGTGAAATATAAAGCGTTAAGGAAAACGATTTTTCTTCCATTGTTTTACGTGTATAACACAACTTTCCATGATCATTTCATTTATTATTATGATACTAAAAAGATTGACATATTTTTGAAAAAATAAGAAATTGCCTGATTGCAAGAATTTGTCCGTATTTACAAAGATGAAAAAAAGGTCGGTGGAATCGATGTTCGAGTAGCGATAAAGCCCCGGTGGAAGATTCTCGCGTTCCGTTAAGCAAGCGACAAATACTTTTATTTCTGTCGCCTGCGTGACGGAATATAAAATGCGGGAAACGGGAGCATTCGAACATTCCTTAACGACGGATGACTCAATGAGAAGTTTATCGCTCCATTTTTCCTGTCGATCATACTTTAAGGCCGCCATTACACGATGCCTTCGAGCCCGATATTACTTTTGCATTATTCCGATCTTCGCCGCGTATAAACGCGATCCGAATGTCCGACGCGTGGGAAATGTCTCCCGACGGGAATAACTCGCTGTTAAAATGAGAAGAGAAAAAAGGCCGATGAAAGAAAGAGCTTCCCTCGAGCCGTGGTTCGAATAAAAATTTTTAGAACTCGTGTGAAAAAGAACATGTGCCAATCTGATTGGATGAATTTGCCGAACGATATGATTTGACCCAAAGTCGAGATTCGCAGAAATTTTGTAAGTGAAATATGCAATCTGAAAAGTAATACATTTTGTATACTCTCGGAATTACCTGACGGTTTAAAACTAAAGTTTGCTTGGCAAACCGGCAAGTTTATCTTACCAGCTTGTATCTTAATCTTGTCTCCGCCTACTCTGAGTATTTTCTTAAATCCATAATTGATGACGAAGCAAAATTCAATCATCGTCAATCCTTCCGTATTTATTACTTTCAGTATACTTTGTCAATTCCATCAGATAAAAACTTGTTTTTCTCATTACAGTATTTCATTTTAGATCATTTAAGTTTCCCCTTATATGCAAACTAGATCGTATACTTATGACATGCAAACAGGAGTAACTATATGAGAATTACAACTCACATATCCGAAATATTGCTTCAGGGTAGAGTCCTCGAGATCACCGTCCACCCCCATCACTGCGTCATACACGAATCAAGAAGAGAACAAGAACAATCACGATAAGAAGAACGAAGAACCGAAAAATTCTCGGTGAACGTGTCGCCGTCGTCTGAGAGGTGTTGCCTCGGTGGTGCCAATCGAAAGACTAAGCGAAAGGGTTAACATATTCCTGAATACAAAACGCATGCATATTCTATGGGGTCCCATGTGTGTCTCCTACCCTGATACGAGCGTCGGTGCGTGTGCGTGCACACGCACGGGGCCCAGGTGGGGCCCCCCGTTACCCTACGCGCTTATAGAACACGGGAGACGAGAGAAACGCGTCTCTTCGTGGCAGTAGCTACCTGAATCCACGATTTTACGATCGAGCACAGAGTAGGGAGACAGCGGTGGGTCAAAATCGCACGAGGTAGTCACCGCGTGACAACTATTGCTTATCGTAATGCGATTTTCATAACGAGCGATCGGTTGACGATTATTAATGATCGACACCAGCTTCGACCGAACCTCGTTATCCTCGGCGTAAAAAATCCGATTCGACGCCTCGCTTTTACTCGTGGCATTCGAGTTGAACGGGGAAACTCTTTAGATGAGCCGCACGGACTCGATCGATGGGTAATTATTGAGGATTAACGAGGGGCGAGGGGGACACGCTTTTGAGAATAGAATCGGTCGGGAGGATTTCAAGGTTTTGAGGACATGGCTGGAATTGATGTGCTCGCCTTTTTGTTAGCGTGGATCGAATTGTTGTTGATTGGGTTTCGAAGATTGATTCTTGGATTGAATTGAATTTGAAAAACAGGTGACTGGAATTAATTTGGTTGATTTTGCATTACATGCATTATTTAATAAATTCCATTACAAATCCGATAGCATTTGGATATATTGATAGCATGCAGATTTGTGT
>NW_017165619.1:5813-23225 GCF_001652005.2 Ceratina calcarata | reverse complement strand
AACAATCATGTATTTATAAACTTTACGTATTACAAAATGTATATTACAGAAAACAAATAGAAAAATTAACAAACTACGATAGTAAGAACATAGAGAAATAGAAAGATCAGTAATACGAGGCCATAACAAAATTTATTCAAGTCCACATTCACAAACACACTTCCTTTTTTGTTGCTGGAACCATTTAATAAAACACTGTCGTAAAACTTTAGACCTCTTAAAAGTGTCTATGTACGAAGTCCAGAGACCTATCATAATATGAAAATGCCAGGTCAATATGTCGTGCACTGTATATTTTTGATCAGCTAAAATAAGTAAAAATGGTATTGTAATTGTTTTTTGATATTGGGTGATATACAGGGTGTCCCAGAACTAATACTACGCCCGAAAATGGGGAAGAAATGAGGTGATTTTAAACAATATTTTCCGTTGCAAACAAGTTGTCCGAGGCGTGGTTGTTGAATTATTAACGAAAATCCGGTACCAATCAGACCGCTCGTATAGCGGACACACAAGGGAGAAACAACTGCCTTTGAAACTGCCGCACCCGTATGTCACGATCGTAACGAAACGTAAGATTAGAACAAAAGTTACATGCAAGAGCAACTAAGAAATTGTTTCAATATTACAGAAAACAAAGATATTAGTCGTTAGTTATGTTCGCTGAGTAAATGTACTCAATGTAACATACTCAATGAAACAACTAACAACTTTACAACAAATTACAGAGTAGCTAAAATTATAAAGAATAGGAAAAGAGTTAGAGATTAACTTAGTCAATCGTCTTTAACTTCACCTGCTCCTAGAAGAATTTCAGTGAGTCAATGTGCCGAAGCTTGACACTCGAAAGTAAAACACATGGCCATGTCTGTCAGTGACCTGCTCTAAACATCACTCCTGCCCATCGAACTTTGATACTTGAAGATAAAACACATGGGCAGCAGTGATGTTTAGAGTGAAGTCATTGACCGATATGGCAATGTTGTGGCATACGGGTGCCGCAGTTTCGAAGGCAGTTGCTTCTCCCCTATGTGTCCGCTATACGAGCGGTCTGATTAGTACCGGTTTTTCGTTAATAACTCAACAACCACGCCTCGGACAACTTGTTTGCAACGGAAAATATTGTTTAAAATCACCTCATTTCCTCCCCATTTTAGTATTAGTTCTGGGACTTCCTGTATAGACTGCGGATTTTTCTGGATTTATAGAAAATGTGCACGTATGAAAATTCACCTATTGTTTACAGGGTGTTCTAGAAAAAGTGTGTGAGCCGAAGAGAGGTGATTCTGGAAGTATTTCTGAGCAACAATTTTCTTTGTCAAAATGCAAAGTGAGGTATGGTTTTTAAATTATTAACGAAAAACACTAACCAATAAGAGCGCGTGTAGGGCTCACGCTATGCCACAGCCGAGTGTTACGATCCGAGCCAACCTACCCGTGGCTGGACACGGGCCCTACGCGTGCTCTTATTGGTCAGTGTTTTTCGTTAATAATTTAAAAACTATGGCTCACTTTGCATTTTACCAAAGGAAATTGTTGTTCAGAAACATCTCCAGAATTACCCCTTTTCGGTTTTAACACTTTTTCTGGGACACCCTGTACAATCTCCAAAAATACACAAAGCAATTAATGTAAATCTCACATTATGAAATTCTAAAAGTTGAAAAATCTGCATAAACAATTTATATTCCTAAACATNGTATATTACAGAAAACAAATAGAAAAATTAACAAACTACGATAGTAAGAACATAGAGAAATAGAAAGATCAGTAATACGAGGCCATAACAAAATTTATTCAAGTCCACATTCACAAACACACTTCCTTTTTTGTTGCTGGAACCATTTAATAAAACACTGTCGTAAAACTTTAGACCTCTTAAAAGTGTCTATGTACGAAGTCCAGAGACCTATCATAATATGAAAATGCCAGGTCAATATGTCGTGCACTGTATATTTTTGATCAGCTAAAATAAGTAAAAATGGTATTGTAATTGTTTTTTGATATTGGGTGATATACAGGGTGTCCCAGAACTAATACTACGCCCGAAAATGGGGAAGAAATGAGGTGATTTTAAACAATATTTTCCGTTGCAAACAAGTTGTCCGAGGCGTGGTTGTTGAATTATTAACGAAAATCCGGTACCAATCAGACCGCTCGTATAGCGGACACACAAGGGAGAAACAACTGCCTTTGAAACTGCCGCACCCGTATGTCACGATCGTAACGAAACGTAAGATTAGAACAAAAGTTACATGCAAGAGCAACTAAGAAATTGTTTCAATATTACAGAAAACAAAGATATTAGTCGTTAGTTATGTTCGCTGAGTAAATGTACTCAATGTAACATACTCAATGAAACAACTAACAACTTTACAACAAATTACAGAGTAGCTAAAATTATAAAGAATAGGAAAAGAGTTAGAGATTAACTTAGTCAATCGTCTTTAACTTCACCTGCTCCTAGAAGAATTTCAGTGAGTCAATGTGCCGAAGCTTGACACTCGAAAGTAAAACACATGGCCATGTCTGTCAGTGACCTGCTCTAAACATCACTCCTGCCCATCGAACTTTGATACTTGAAGATAAAACACATGGGCAGCAGTGATGTTTAGAGTGAAGTCATTGACCGATATGGCAATGTTGTGGCATACGGGTGCCGCAGTTTCGAAGGCAGTTGCTTCTCCCCTATGTGTCCGCTATACGAGCGGTCTGATTAGTACCGGTTTTTCGTTAATAACTCAACAACCACGCCTCGGACAACTTGTTTGCAACGGAAAATATTGTTTAAAATCACCTCATTTCCTCCCCATTTTAGTATTAGTTCTGGGACTTCCTGTATAGACTGCGGATTTTTCTGGATTTATAGAAAATGTGCACGTATGAAAATTCACCTATTGTTTACAGGGTGTTCTAGAAAAAGTGTGTGAGCCGAAGAGAGGTGATTCTGGAAGTATTTCTGAGCAACAATTTTCTTTGTCAAAATGCAAAGTGAGGTATGGTTTTTAAATTATTAACGAAAAACACTAACCAATAAGAGCGCGTGTAGGGCTCACGCTATGCCACAGCCGAGTGTTACGATCCGAGCCAACCTACCCGTGGCTGGACACGGGCCCTACGCGTGCTCTTATTGGTCAGTGTTTTTCGTTAATAATTTAAAAACTATGGCTCACTTTGCATTTTACCAAAGGAAATTGTTGTTCAGAAACATCTCCAGAATTACCCCTTTTCGGTTTTAACACTTTTTCTGGGACACCCTGTACAATCTCCAAAAATACACAAAGCAATTAATGTAAATCTCACATTATGAAATTCTAAAAGTTGAAAAATCTGCATAAACAATTTATATTCCTAAACATATGTTTAAAAAAATATGATTTTACCTGCAAAAAACCCGCAATCTAGTGATACATTATATATTATGCGTCTTACGGTCTAAGGTCCTTATCACAAATCTCGCTATCAGCTCATTAGTATATTTTATAATGTCAAATATAGTTGTAACGTTCTCCTGTACACGGCTACCAAACAGTTGGATAAGCAGATACCGAGCACGTTTTGCTTGCACTGAAAATGACCGTTCCAATATCGAAAATAATATATTTTGTTTCTTAATTGTGTCCTGAAGGACAATCTTCCTTAATTTCAATACTGTAAAATTTTTTAGTCGGCTATCTAAAATTCTGAAACAATTTTATAATTCATTTACATTTTTTTACGATCTTTTTCTAATTCTCAATCTAATTAAATGAATGTTTCCTAACTCCTCTATTCGATGTTACTTATGATAAACAACAGTAAATAATAATATTAGGTTGTCCGGAAAATTCGTTCCGATTTTTGATCGGTGGATTAATACAGACCTATATCAGGATGATTAAAAAGAAATGATATGTATACATATTCTAAAAGGCGATCCTTCAGGCATCTTTATAAAAAGTAATTATTCAGTGAGATTATGCTGATAATAAAGTAAGTGTTACAGAATGAAGCCAAAATCGAAGTTACAAGGGATAGAGTCTTCAAGTTACATGAAAATGAGAAAGAGTGGAACAAAATAGTATGTACATAATTCAATAAATTAATAAATATGCATTAAAATTTAAATACGCTGCCTTTAAATTTTCTACAAAAATCTAAACAAACCTTCTGGACAACCCAATATGATGAACAAAATAAATCGATTCTTAAGGGGATTCTACAGATAATGGAGTTAACAATCAGATTCTTATAACATTTAGTATATTGTTGGATAAGGATTTTAAGAAGACATGGATAAATTTTGACAGACCGTGGGTACCTAAGAAGACAATTATTAAAGATTTCACTTTTACACATTTTATATTTATTTTTATTATTTTATATTATTCGTCTTATGAAAAATTAATAGTATTCATATATTGTAAAGCACTTGCCAAACAGATATTGCCAGAAATTCTTTTAATAAAATTCAAATACCTATTGAAAACACCTTTACTTTCATAACTATTGAAAAACTATTTCCAACAGCTACGGAAGTTAATGTAAATTAATTACGTGAACACAGCAATGATAATGCCGTTTCTCACAACCAATGAACCGCGATGTGAAATATGAAACAATTAAATTTTTAATAACTTTCTTCCTAGAGATTCAATTATTCATCTTAATACTTTATTATACTTATCTACTTATTATTTTTCTGTAGATCTTATAATTATTTAAAGAAGTTCCTTAATTTTCGTTGTCATTTTGCTGATATTGACTGTTTCTGATATCCCTACGCGGTTTGTTTGAAATTGCATGTATAAGGGCAGAGACGTATGTTAGAGAGATTGTCTAGTGAATAAAATCACATTCAAGATGGAATTGCGTTAAAGATTGAAATTTCCTAATATGTAGAGTGTGTTAGAACCCAATTTATGTAACGGATTTCTTTAAGCCGCTGTAATATCGAGAAAAAATCAGAACTTTTTCATTTAAATTGAAGGAAAAGGAACATGCCATCATTCGCCATGAACAAATCGCTGTGAAAAAAGATATCCAAGTCTCAGCACGTTGTCAAGCTTTGCTAATATTTTAATTTTTTAACATCCCCTTAGATTTTAGCATTATTTATCATAGTATACGAAATGAAAAATCTCTAGACAGTATTTTAGAATGGAGGCTTCCAGCTTTAACTTAAAAGAAAAATCGTCGCCCTGTGCTAATCTGTTACTGAGTAATCATCTTCTAAACTCGAATTTTCGTCACAAATTTCATAATAAAAATTTATCATTCCTTTGAGTAATATATTTAACCACCTGTTTTTGAAAGCTTCAGCTATCAGTACACCACATTTTGTCAAAATCCAGTTCTACATATTATCTATAGAACTCACTTAATGTTTGTTTTTAGGAAACAGAAAAGTTTAAACGAAAGTATTGATAAGTGTTATTAACTTCTTACTGTATAGGATCCGACATTTTCTTTGAATACATTGAATAAGTGAACTTTATTTCAGTGTAATTGGGTTCCAATCCCAAAGACAAGCAGTCAATCTTGTAACCGATGTAGAGGA
Organism: Ceratina calcarata; assembly: GCF_001652005.2. Taxonomy (NCBI): domain Eukaryota; kingdom Metazoa; phylum Arthropoda; class Insecta; order Hymenoptera; family Apidae; genus Ceratina; species Ceratina calcarata. Next base: position 17,686 of record NW_017165619.1, on the reverse strand, counting down.
TACTGTCTGCGGCCGCGCGACCATCGTAAGGCACATTAGTTTGCGTTTTTGCTTGTTTGAAATAACAATTATATCGCGGTAATCCGCGTTTCGTTACCTCTAGAAACCTGTATCGATAAAAGCGGCATAAAATAACGCTTATTATTTTCTAATGGAGCCTCAACTTCTTGTGTTTTGGCCACACCTTACACATCGCTCGCCGTTGGCTTACTAGTTGCGATGCATTGTCTGTGTTTAATTTCGGCTAAAATACAAGGAGTCCGGTGTACATACATACAATACTAATTCATACGTATATATTAAAATTGCAATGTCAATCCTGGGATGCTACAACGGGCCATTGAATATCCCAATCATGTGTTATCTATTTTTGGCTACAGCTAAAAAGTAGTAACATTATCTCAAGCACTATTGTTGTTTATTCCCGTCATTATTCAGTTATCATATGCGATATTGCAATACCGTGCTTAATTGAAGAGCTCAGGGCAAGAAACAGTCAGCTCGATTTTGATATGACTGGCCAATTGAATTATCTGATCGTTCGGAGCAACAATCAGAGCAATCGTAAACAACAGTCATCTTTAAGGTGACCGGTTTTTGAGCGGGATGTGTGCGTCATTCGACATTCAGGCCAAGTACAACTAGGGATCGAGATTTCTATCGCAAACTGAATCATGGCTGTGAAGATGATAGTGATAAATACTACGTTTTGCAAAGCAAAAGAATGTTTACTAGTCACAAAATTATATTAAATAAAATATATCATTCATGGTTTTCTAATGTTTTCAAAAGTTCCAATACACATCAAGATGTTGACAATTCAGTTAACCGATTGTTGTTCCGAACGTATCTATAAAAATTAGAGTAAATTTTTGGGATTATTTAATCTCGCTCATAGGTAACGAACAGTCAGAAACGGCTCATGATTTGATCGCTTATTGCACTGAACTAACTAACGAATTTTTTCTGTTACTGTCACGTCGAAGTCGAGTTGACCGTTCCCGGAGCTCTACAATTACAATGGCAGTGCCAAATGACATTGGCGATGATTGTATTAGTAGAACAGTTTTAAAGCGTGTAAGGTGCATCAGCTCGGGATACGCAATGGCCGATTATATGTAGAATTTACATTTACATACATCATTTTTAGCGTGATATTCCAGCGTATTTATGATTTTAAGCGTAGTATTCCAGATTGAGCCACTAGTAGACTGCTGATTTTATGCATTTATAAAAAGACTGAGTATGTAAAAAACGACAAAAAACGGATAGTAGACAAACGTGCATGAAGCATCAACAGCAAAGTACGTACGGTGACTCCTATTGATATTAGTACACATTTAAAAATAGAATAACTTTTTTAATACTGAATCAAATAACTTAATTTTTGGTGGTATGTTAGAAAGCTTAGTTTACTATATAATTTATAACAAAAAATAGTTAAAATTACTATTCGTAGAACAACCGAGTAAAATATAAAATAAAGTAAAGGACATGATTTTTAACTTTTTTTTGTTAGGTATTCTAATAAAAATTTGGAACGTCCCGTTCGCAGATTTAAGTTATGTGCATGTATAAAGTTTGATAGAAATCGGTGAGAGCATAAAAAAATTAGGTACATCGAAAGATGTAAAAGTCCTTTAATTAATCTTAATTATTGACCGAAAGTCGTGAAAAACTGAGATTTTTGAAATTTATAATCGCTTATAACTTACAGCAGTATTAATCGAATTTGATCAAATTTTGTACATGCATATAACTTACATAGATCTACAAACGGGACGTTGCAAATTTTTATTGAAGACCTTAATAAAAAAGTTAAAACTCATATCCTTCACTTTATTTTATATTTTACTCGATTGTTCTACGAACAGCAATTTTAACAATTTCTTTAGACATTATATGTATAATAAATAGATCGTCTAACATACGACAGAAAATTAAGTTATTTAGTCCAATAGTAAAATATTATTCTGTTTTGAAATGTCTAAGAATATTACTGAGAATCGCTATATAAATTGTGTACGTAAAAGACATGAAAAAACGACATATAGTGGATAAAAATATATTTAAGTAGCAGCAGCAAAATACGTATCATAATGTTTACAGGATTAAAGAACGTTCTTATTAAATATAATTTTTAAAATTACATAACAATCCGCAATCTAATTATTAGTTAATTAGTGAGCTAAGTAATTTGTAGTTAAGCTCACGAATGTTTTGTGAAAGTCTGGGAAGAGTTTGAATAGGAAAGCTGAAGTAGAACCAGTTTACTTACTGTTTTGCAAAATCCTCATTGTCGGTTAAATAAAGAATATCATCCACGTATTTCAGAAGTTCTCCTTCTCGCGAAAAAACGGCCAACTCCTCGTTCAGAATAAAACTGTAGTAGATATCTGATAATATTGGCGACAGCACTGCACCTTGAGCGACCCCTTTTCGTAAAGTGTACGTTTTTCCTTTGATTTTTATCTACGAATTAAATTATTTTTATTATTACATTACTAAACCAATTCGTCCAAACGTGTACAATTCTACACATGTTGCTTCATACCAACTGTTCGAAAATGCATTTCGATATGTTTTCAATCAACATACTCTTTCGTACCCACGAACTACCGCCACTGACTGAGTAGAACGTGCCAGGTGCGAATGGCAACGCCAAGTCAGGATGACAACAATACTGTTTGTAACAGGTAGTAATCCTCGTCTGCTGGCGGCTTTTAACAGCATACATTTTCAACGTCAGTTTTTCTGGTAAATCTTTGGAGAGCCATCTCACCATTTCGAATAATAACTCTAAACGTGGAACACAAATTAACTCGTACATACAGCGAAGTCCATACATATTCATACACATTTCACAATTGAATAACTTTTTTAATGTTGGACTTAACGAATTAATTTTTGCTTACATTATGTTATGTACCGTATTTTATCTACATCCTATGCTATTAATTCGATAAGTAAAAATACTCTACAAATAATAACATTTCCTTTAACATTTTATATTAATTACACTGTCCAACACAAAAAAATTTGCAATACCCATCACCTGTTTCTTAGTTTAGAGTTTCTCGTACTGAACACAAGTCTGGAAACAGAATTGCTCTATCACGTACAATTTCTGAAAAATCGTTGTTTTTGTAAAATGCATGTTTTTCGGGAAAAATGGTGTTACAGGAAAATTAAGAGTAACCTAAGAGTACCTCGGCAATATGTATACGCAGGCATCGCATAATTTTTCCCTCGGCCGGAAAGTGGGGACGACGCGACCATGGTGGGGTCTGGTACTTGATGGGGATATGCTAGGAATGATCAGCGAAGGCGCATGAGGGGAATAGTAGTGGGGCTCGAAATACGGGCGAAAAAGAGGGGAAGCGAGCCATGCGGGAAAAAATATGCGCACCCTGTAGTATACGAAATGTCGCGCGGTCCGCCAGTGCCGTAGGTATACATATCCGATACATTTGTGGTACCCTCTTAATAGCTTTTTATAAGTATTACGGTCCGAATTCCGATTTTTATAGTGTGTTATACAGGGTGTAAACCTACAGGTGGGCAATATTTTAAGGACGTGTTCTATGGTCAAAAATAAGACGAAAATCAAGAGAGAGAAAATTGCGTTTGGGGCTTCGTTAATTAGTTATTAACGTTTAAAAATTTGGCGTTTCTGCCCCTGAAATAGAGCAATCCGACCTATACCGGCGGGTGTTTTTACCGTACGCGCAACTGTCGTCGGTCAATGCATGTCGATAACGATGATCAGGATCGTACTTATAATTTGTGGNCCACAAATTATAAGTACGATCCTGATCATCGTTATCGACATGCATTGACCGACGACGATCAGCTGCGCGTACGGTAAAAACACCCGCCGGTACAGGTCGGATTGCTCTATTTCAGGGGCAGAAACGCCAAATTTTTAAACGTTAATAACTAATTAACGAAGCCCCAAACGCAATTTTCTCTCTCTTGATTTTCGTCTTATTTTTGACCATAGAACACGTCCTTAAAATATTGCCCACCTGTAGGTTTACACCCTGTATTACATGCAGTCGTTATGTTTACTACACATTTATTTTTCTATAAATACATAAAATCTGTAGTCTATACACCATGTAATAATTTCTCTAATGCCTAAGAAAAAATTAATTCATTAAGTCCAATAATATAAAGGTTATTCAATTTTTAAATGTATACAAGTATTTCTAGACATAATTATATAACAAAATTCGCTAATTGTCTCCGCAACATTTGTTAAATAAATACTATCGAAACAAAATTTTTATACATTAGGACAATAACATTTAGCATCATTAAACTGATACCTTGTATGATGGAGCCGAATGCATCCACTACGTCACAGTAAACCATATACGTTTTCTTGTTGCGCCTCGATTCAACGACCGACTTCCATTTTTTTTCGAAGTCATTGACTCCAAATTTCGTCACATATAACTGTTTCAAAAAATTCATGATCAGTGTTTTCTGCTGTACAAACTCCTTACTCCTAATTACAAACACATAAAAAATGAACGAACAACCTTTCGATTAACAAGGGATTAAATTGTAAATTAATTCGCTGCCTTTTATTTCAAATTATATTCAGAAAGTGAAGTAATATTTAAGGCTACTGGTACTATGTATTATGATAGTTCTAAACGTGTGGATATGAAGGCATCGAATTATTTTATACACTTGGTAAATTTTTTTAAACGTACTTCTCTGTTTTTAATATCGGCCGCACGTTGGAGAACTTGGGAATTAATTTGTAAATGCCTATCGGCAGACAGGATGAACTGACATTATTGACTTTTAGAGCATTAGTACGCATTTTTTTCTGCAAGAAATTCCTTTGAATTCGATTCCAGTCTGAGCGTATGATAAATAATCTCTCCGTATTGTTGTGGATTGTTATGTGGAAATTTTGGTATATCACTTTAAACAGAAACCCGATGAAGAACCACCTTATAAATTTCAGTAATATTAACCATTTGGTCTTTACGTTTTCTATGCCGCTTACCCACTTGATGCAAGCAATCTAAAATTTATATATAACATTCGAACCAAGAATGTATACTATGATGTTAGTTTCGAGTTATCCATAAATTATTTCAAGTCTTTAAGAAAATATACATTGCTAATCTTACTTTTTTTTTATAAAAAGAATGGTCGATAAAAGAAGTATATCCCTCAATTTTCAATATAAACAAAGCATTCAAAAGTACAAAATTATATTTATGGATTAAACAAAATTAAATCGTTTAGTTAATATCCCTTTACTTTTAAATTTAGTAATAAGTAAATTAAAATGTATATGTAATTATTGCAAAAACACAAAATTTGATATATTTTATGGACAGATCTTTGAGATAAATTACGTACATCTAATTTTGAAACAACTGTTTTCACGTTGAGTAGCTTGAAATGTGGTAAATTCAATAAACGAATCATAGTGTGTTTAATCTTCTTCAAGTTTCGTAATTTTCCAAATATTTCTAATGGAACCACCTTAGAGAACACGAGCTCAAGAAAATATATCAACTTCTCTCTAGTGATCGCATATTGGCATATCGGATTTGCTTGTTGCTTACATTTGTTCTCATGCGCTACATGACTTAATACGCTAGTATAATGAAATTTTTCGTGCCTTTTCTTGAAATCTTCCAAGAGAGAAGAAATCAACGGAATAGAAATTTCGTAATCAACAATAACGATGTCCTTTCTTGTTTCTTTTATAATATGTTCATAAAATTCGTTACCGCTTCTACATTCATCGAGCATGCAGGCCAATGAATTATTTTTATAACTTGGGAAGCCTAATGGCGAAGAATATAAGCGAACGGATACCGATAAATCCTTCGGGAATATGGTTTCGCATGTCTCGTCTATCTTACGTGTGGCTGAAACTACAATTTTATTTTTAGAACTCGTCCCAAATCATATGAATGGATAGAAATTGATCAATTCATAGAAGTATGTATGTAAATGTTAATCACACACCTACAAAATGTTTTTGATTAATATGGGAATATGATATTGAATAAAAACAGTTGAAAGTTGAAAATATGAGAACATATAATTCATTGCAGTAGGATTTTAAACTTTGAACATTCAAGATCTGTATGCCTTAATTTACTTGATTGAAATAAATTTTAACGAATACTTAAATGGAATATTCTTTAATTAAGCATGAAAATTCAATCGTTTATTCTAATTTCGTAAATTACATGATTTTTAGGGGCACGTAAAATACTGTGTTAGGGATTCCTATGTCTTCTTGAATCTAGATGAAATATTAAATTTTGTTTAAGAAGGTATTATGGTCTATTCCCACTGCGTTTTCCGCTCCAAGATTCCGCTCAATCCCGGCGAGCGAAATTGGGGTACCCAAGAGCGGAAATATAGATAGCCAGTACCGTAGTTAAGGGAAATGCAGATATACGGAAAAGCGTGTAAAAGAAAAAATGTGTGGGTGACATTAAGCGAGCCCGGTTTGTTGTGCTCGAGTAAAGGACCTTTCCCACTGTCCACCGGCCCGGAAAGACAGGGCCGAAACATGAAGTTGTGAGGTATAGGGAAAAGCGTGTAAAAGCGTGGGTGCTTCAAAGGGGCCCACTGGCCTGCAGAGCGAATAGGTCAACTGTCTACGTCTCGCTCGGTTATGCCGGTCGGATCTCTCCCTCACTCCGGCCGGCATTTCGGGGCTCACTGGCCTGCAGAGCGAATAAGTCAACTGCGCATGCTCGAGATCCGACCAGCACGGCCGAGCGAGACGCAGACAGTTGATCTATTCTATTCGCTCTGCAGGTCAGTGAGCCCCTTTGAAGCACCCACGCTTTTACACGCTTTTCCCTATACCTCGCAACTTCATGTTTCGGCCCTGCCTTTCCGTGCCGGCGGACAGTGGGAAAGATCCTTTAGACCCCTGCTACAGCGAGAGGGGAAAAAAACCGCGGAGAGCAGAAAAGAGACTGAGCAAAGCGGAAAACCTGGAGATCGGGAAACCTCGGCCGATCTCAAGGTGTGCCGCTTTGTTTGGTCTCTTTCCCGCTCTCCGCGGTTTCTTTTCCCCTCTCGCTTTATTTTCCGCTCCCGAGGTTTGCCATTTTGCTCGGTCTCTTTTCTGCTCTCCGCGGTTTTCTTTCCCTCTCGCTTTAGCAGGAGTCTTACTCGAGCATAAACGGGCCCGCTGAACGTTACTGTCATGTAAGTGATAAGTAGTTGGTAGTGTTTTAGGGTTAGTAGAGTTAAGTTGGTAGTATGGTAGAGAATAAGAAGCAAGCACAGATTAAGAACGTGTTATGGAAAGTTAATAAAAGATTTTAATACATTGGAGCTTAAGTGGTCATATACAATTATTGTTCCTGACTCCACATACAGCGTATTGAGAAACTTTACATGGCGCTGCGGATAGGATGTCAGATAAGTAATAGGATTAATGGAAAGTGATGAAAGAAAGGACATCCCGCCACGTTACGGAAGTCCGCCATTAAATACAGATTCTTCATCCAACAAAAGCGACGAGGAATTTTTTTTATCAATATCACAAGAAGACGAAATGGATTTGTCCATGCCTCCTCCTCCACCCCTCTCATTTGAAGGGAACTTGAAAGAAAATTGGCGAAAATGGAGAGAGAGGTTTGAAGTGTATATGACGGCAACTGCCCTTGATACGAAAGATGAGAAGAGAAGGATTGCTGTCCTTCTTCATCTAATCGGTCCAGAAGCTCTTGAAAAATTCCGCATATTTACGCTTACTGACGAAGAGAGGAAAGTTTACATCAATGTGATGCGTGCATTTGAGGAATTCTGCTCTCCGAGGTCAAACGAGAGTGTGGAAAGATATGTATTTTTCACAAGAATGCAACAGCAAGGAGAAACATTCACATCCTTCATAACCGACCTCAGAAAACTCAGTACCACGTGTAACTTCGGCGAACTGAGGGATAGCTTAATAAAAGACAGAATCATTTGTGGAATGAATAATACTGATCTCAAAATGCGACTTTTGAGAGAAGAAAATTTAGACTTGGATAAGTGCATGAAAATGTGCAAGTCGGCTGAATTATCAATGGCTCAGCTTCAAACAATTGAAGGATCAGACACGGAGGTACACTCGATGAGAATGACTGGATCATCAAATGTGGATAGGCGACAGAAGATGGAACCACGCCATCGGCCAGCTTCTTCAACGAACACCGTTTCGACTTCCAATTGGGGAGATAGGCATTTGATGGAGTCATGGGACACCAATAAGGGTCAGCAAACGCGGAGATGCAGCAGATGCAACAGGACTCATCCCATTCGACAATGTCCAGCATATGGTAAAGCATGTACAAATTGTAAGAAATTAAATCATTTTGCAACTGTATGTAGGTCAAAGCGAGTCGATGTGCTTGAGAATCAAGATAATCTTGATGAAAATCCACAAAATGTAAACCTCCATGAGCAAGTAGAATCGTTATTTATAGCCTCGATTGTTGAGAATGGGAAAGATTGGTGTGAAACAATAACAATCAATAATAAATGACAATTAAAGGTTAAATTAGACACAGGTGCACATTGTAATGTAATTCCCTGTGAAGTATTAAAGACTATGTATGACAACAAACCTGACATTAAAAATACAAATGTTAAATTAAGTGCTTATGGAGGTAAATCAATTGAGGTGCTTGGCAAGTGCAATCTAACATGCAAATTCAAAAACAGAAATGACCAAGTACTCGAATTTATTGTCATAGATGAAAAGAAAGACGTTCCTACAATTATAGGGTTACCTTCTCTAACAAATTTAAACCTTATAAAAAGAATTGACACAATTGAAAGAAGTCTTAATAAAACGCGCATAATGGATGAATATGGAAAGGTGTTTAACGGAATAGGATGTATAAGTGATTTTGAATATGAAATAAAATTAAACAAGAATGCGAGAGGTTGTATAATGCCATGCAGAAAAGTTCCCATAGCTATCTTGGAGCCTTTGAAATTGGAGCTGGAGAAAATGAAGGAACAAGGAATAATAAGCGAGGTTAAAGAACCATCAGAATGGGTTAATCATCTTGTAATAGTTAGAAAACCTAATAATTCATTAAGGCTATGTTTAGACCCTGTTAATTTGAATAAAAACATCCAAAGGGAGTACTTTCAAATTCCAACTTTTGAAGAAATTTGTGCAAGAATATCTGGAGCAAAGATATTTAGTACATTAGATGCTGATAAAGGGTTTTGGCAAATAAAATTGGCAAAAAGAAGTACAGAGTTGGTAACTTTCAGTACTCCATTTGGAAGGTTCAGATTTCTAAGAATGCCATATGGGATCTCATCTGCATCGGAGGTATTTCAAAGATGTTTCAGTGAGGTGTTCGGAGACATTGAAGGAGTAGAAATTTACATAGATGATCTATTAGTATGGGGAAGGGATGAAAAAGAGCATGATGAAAGACTAAGGAAAGTGTTAAAGAGAGCTGAAGAAAGGGGTGTAAGATTTAATCCAAAGAAATGTAATATTGGTGTAAAACAAGTAAAATATGTAGGCCACATATTCACAGAAAAAGGAATTCAACCCAGTGACGAGAAAATCAAAGCAATCGTTGAAATGAGAGCACCGAGCAACAAGCAAGAATTGGAACGTTTTTTGGGTATGGTCACGTACGTTGGGAAATTTATATCTAATCTATCGAGTATCAATGCCGTGTTGCGTAATTTAACGAAAAAAAATGTAATATGGAACTGGGATTCAAATGCGGAGAAAGCATTCAATGAACTGAAATCGAAGCTTATAAATAAACCAGTACTCAAGTTCTTCGACGTACAAAGACCAGTGACACTCTCAGTTGATGCTTCACAGAATGGATTAGGTGCTGTCATTCTACAAGAAAACTTACCAGTAGCCTATGCCAGTAGATCATTGACAGACACAGAAAAAAATTATGCTCAAATTGAAAAGGAAACATTGGCTATTAGTTTTGCATGTAATCGATTTAGACAATATATCTTTGGCAAAACAGTCACTGTAGAAAGCGACCATAAACCACTCGAAGCGATATTTAATAAACCTCTTAATGAATGTCCCCCAAGATTGCTTAGAATGAGACTGTCATTGCAAAATTTTGACATTGTAATACGATACAAACCCGGTAAAGAATTGCTTCTTGCTGATGCATTATCTCGTGCATATCTGCAGAATGGAACTGATGATCTTGAAGAAGAGATAGAAGCTCAAGTATGTTTCCTTATGGATAATTTCCCGATAACACTAGATAAAAAAGAGGAATTCAAAAGAGAATGTCTAATCGATGAAGAAATGCAACTTTTAGTAGAGTATATCAAGAGAGGTTGGCCAAATGAGAAGTCAAAATTAATAGATATTCTAAAACCGTATCACAGTTTCCGCGAGGAATTAAGTATAATAGACGGGTTAATATTTAAAGCCCAGAGGCTTGTTGTACCAAAGAAGTTCAGAAAGCAACTGTTGGAGAAAATACATTATGCTCATCTAGGGAAAGAAAAATGTAAGATTCGTGCTCGTGAGATTCTGTATTGGCCTAATATGAATAAACAAATAGAAGATCTTGTAGATAAATGCCCAACATGCGCTACATACAAAAAAGCAAATGTTAAAGAATCTCTGATTCCACACCAAATTCCAGATGGTCCGTGGGAAACAGTGGGCATGGATATATTTCATTTTTGCAATGCTGAATGGTTGTTAGTCATAGATTATTTTAGTAAATTTGTAGAAGTCATGAAACTGGAGAGTATGCACAGTACCACAATTGTTGCAAAACTCAAATCAATTTTCTCCATATTTGGAATTCCTAAAAGAGTAATTTCAGACAATGGGACTCATTTTAATAATATAAATGTCAAAGAATTTGCAGAAACATGGAACTTTGAACATATTACGTCCAGCCCAATATACCCAAAGTCAAATGGAATGGTGGAACGACATATCGCTACAATTAAAAACATGTTCAAAAAGCTTGAAATGTCCCGCAAGGATCCAAGTTTAGCTCTATTAGAATACAGGAATACTCCGATCTCTGATCAGATCGGATCTCCAAATGAATTATTGTTTGGACACAAAACTCGTGGACTATTACCAATCAGAATACAAAGGGATAAAATTGATCGCGACTGTAAAAATAAACAGAAACTACAAATAAGACAAGAAACTCAGAGAAAACAATACGATAAGAATGCGCACAATCTTAAACCGTTAAAGATAAACAATCGAGTTTTTGTTCGCAAAGATATAGATATGCCATTATTACCAGGTAAAATAACAAACGTGCGTGATACTCCGAGGTCATATCAAGTTCAGCTTGATAATGGTAGCAAAATAGTAAGGAACAGGGCACACTTGTATGATTTTCCATCTGATGATACAGAAATGGAATCCAATTTAAACAAGGAAAACACATTGGGATTATCAAATGAAGGGCACAAGAGTATAAAAGATTCCCAAAATGAATGTGAGAACGATGTCAAGTATGAAAGCCGATCGTCTCCCAGAACGGTCACGCGATCCGGAAGACAAATCAATCCTCCGTCATACCTAGGAGATTACGTAATGTGAATGAGAGTTGGGAGTACCGGAACCAAAGATTGAATGTGTGATTTCATTATTGTTAAGAGAGGAGATGTCATGTAAGTGATAAGTAGTTGGTAGTGTTTTAGGGTTAGTAGAGTTAAGTTGGTAGTATGGTAGAGAATAAGAAGCTAGCACAGATTAAGAACGTGTTACAGAAAGCTAATAAAAGATTTGAATACATTGGAGCTTAAGTGGTCATATACAATTATTGTTCCTGACTCCACATACAGCGTATTGAGAAACTTTACAGTAATGAAAGAATAAACCTTGTATT
>NW_017165619.1:859-4153 GCF_001652005.2 Ceratina calcarata | reverse complement strand
GGTCCAGCCTCGCCTGCCACCCATCATAGATCACAACCTTGACCCTAGTTGCATCTCAAGGCCACAGACTACGGCAATTCAAACTTGACCATGGTCCAGCCTCGCCTGCCACCCATCATAGATCACAACCTTGACCCTAGTTGCATCTCAAGGCCACAGACTACGGCAATTCAAACTTGACCATGGTCCAGCCTCGCCTGCCACCCATCATAGATCACAACCTTGACCCTAGTTGCATCTCAAGGCCACAGACTACGGCAATTCAAACTTGACCATGGTCCAGCCTCGCCTGCCACCCATCATAGATCACAACCTTGACCCTAGTTGCATCTCAAGGCCACAGACTACGGCAATTCAAACTTGACCATGGTCCAGCCTCGCCTGCCACCCATCATAGATCACAACCTTGACCCTAGTTGCATCTCAAGGCCACAGACTACGGCAATTCAAACTTGACCATGGTCCAGCCTCGCCTGCCACCCATCATAGATCACAACCTTGACCCTAGTTGCATCTCAAGGCCACAGACTACGGCAATTCAAACTTGACCATGGTCCAGCCTCGCCTGCCACCCATCATAGATCACAACCTTGACCCTAGTTGCATCTCAAGGCCACAGACTACGGCAATTCAAACTTGACCATGGTCCAGCCTCGCCTGCCACCCATCATAGATCACAACCTTGACCCTAGTTGCATCTCAAGGCCACAGACTACGGCAATTCAAACTTGACCATGGTCCAGCCTCGCCTGCCACCCATCATAGATCACAACCTTGACCCTAGTTGCATCTCAAGGCCACAGACTACGGCAATTCAAACTTGACCATGGTCCAGCCTCGCCTGCCACCCATCATAGATCACAACCTTGACCCTAGTTGCATCTCAAGGCCACAGACTACGGCAATTCAAACTTGACCATGGTCCAGCCTCGCCTGCCACCCATCATAGATCACAACCTTGACCCTAGTTGCATCTCAAGGCCACAGACTACGGCAATTCAAACTTGACCATGGTCCAGCCTCGCCTGCCACCCATCATAGATCACAACCTTGACCCTAGTTGCATCTCAAGGCCACAGACTACGGCAATTCAAACTTGACCATGGTCCAGCCTCGCCTGCCACCCATCATAGATCACAACCTTGACCCTAGTTGCATCTCAAGGCCACAGACTACGGCAATTCAAACTTGACCATGGTCCAGCCTCGCCTGCCACCCATCATAGATCACAACCTTGACCCTAGTTGCATCTCAAGGCCACAGACTACGGCAATTCAAACTTGACCATGGTCCAGCCTCGCCTGCCACCCATCATAGATCACAACCTTGACCCTAGTTGCATCTCAAGGCCACAGACTACGGCAATTCAAACTTGACCATGGTCCAGCCTCGCCTGCCACCCATCATAGATCACAACCTTGACCCTAGTTGCATCTCAAGGCCACAGACTACGGCAATTCAAACTTGACCATGGTCCAGCCTCGCCTGCCACCCATCATAGATCACAACCTTGACCCTAGTTGCATCTCAAGGCCACAGACTACGGCAATTCAAACTTGACCATGGTCCAGCCTCGCCTGCCACCCATCATAGATCACAACCTTGACCCTAGTTGCATCTCAAGGCCACAGACTACGGCAATTCAAACTTGACCATGGTCCAGCCTCGCCTGCCACCCATCATAGATCACAACCTTGACCCTAGTTGCATCTCAAGGCCACAGACTACGGCAATTCAAACTTGACCATGGTCCAGCCTCGCCTGCCACCCATCATAGATCACAACCTTGACCCTAGTTGCATCTCAAGGCCACAGACTACGGCAATTCAAACTTGACCATGGTCCAGCCTCGCCTGCCACCCATCATAGATCACAACCTTGACCCTAGTTGCATCTCAAGGCCACAGACTACGGCAATTCAAACTTGACCATGGTCCAGCCTCGCCTGCCACCCATCATAGATCACAACCTTGACCCTAGTTGCATCTCAAGGCCACAGACTACGGCAATTCAAACTTGACCATGGTCCAGCCTCGCCTGCCACCCATCATAGATCACAACCTTGACCCTAGTTGCATCTCAAGGCCACAGACTACGGCAATTCAAACTTGCTCAACACTGAGCCAATATAGCCTATTGCCCCACAGTGCAATTACGGCTACCTACCACTCATTTGGTAGCATCAAATGTGACCCATCGCCGCATACTGTCCACCGCCACCACCTGACGCTGATGGTGTGACTTTTTCAAGTCCCGCAGATCCTGTACTTCGTATCTGTCATTGGGTAGTACTGCGGTGACTCTAAAGGGTCCCTTAGCCTTTGGTGCTAATTTCCGACTTTCGCCAGTTGCAACAGGCTCAGCCGCCACCATCACAACATCAACTGCACACTGAGATGGTTTGAACCTGCGAACATCAAACCGCTTCTTCTGCTCGATTTGCTTAGCATCTATTGATGCCTTTGCAGCCTTTCTCATCTCCCGCAGGTCTACTTGATCCAAAGTATCTTGGATATTTGCAAGTAACCTAGCATCAGCCATACTTCGAGGTTTGTACCCAAAGAGCAATTGATTTGGAGACATCCTAGTGGTTCTATTGGTTGTGCTGTTCACAGCACTTTGAACCTTCTTCACTTTCTGGTCCCAAAGATTTTCATCATCTCCACCACAAGTAGGTGTAAGCGAACTCAAAACTATACCATTCATACGTTCACATTGACCGTTAGCACGAGGTGTCGCTACCGCATTGAGTACATGTTTAATTCCACTGATCTCTATATAACACTGGATAGCGCATAGGCTCGCTCGGTTGACCCCTTTTGAGTAGGTGTCTGCCATGTTGCTTGTAGTCAGTTTTCAAATCCAATATGGCGATTCCGGTGATCGACTCTGAACGACGTGTGTGACCTGTGATTTATTCTGGCTCTATAATTTCGATCGGATAGTGCTTTGTTAATATTTCGAGCATAAATTATTTACTATTAGAGATACAATGGTGCTAATATGTAAATATTGCGGTAAGAAAGGCGGAATAGAAGGCAGAACTCTGCATAAGTAAGTAATACCAGTGAGGTTATGTACAAGTTTCCTTGTTTAAAAGAAAAGAAACGAACTGAGTAAAACATGTTTTTAGACATTTGTATAGGAGCGTTACTACACATATTAATTAATTTGTCGTATTCTAGATTTCCTTTGAAAGATGCAGAGCTTCTGTCTGGCTGCAAAAAATGAATGTAGGAACTTCTTTTGTTCCCACAAGCAGTACTAGACTTTGCTCGGAGCATTTTACAAAAG